>NC_034596.1:105763821-105797359 GCF_900095145.1 Mus pahari | reverse complement strand
AAGGAGAAGGAGAAGGAAAAGGAAAAGGAAAAGGAAAAGGAAAAGGAAAAGGAAAGAGAAAAGCCAGGTGTGGTAACTCAAGCCTTTAATCCTAGCAATGAGAGGCAGAGGCAGATCTCTGTGAGTTCAAGACCAGCCTTGTCCACATAGTGAGTTCCAGGACAGCCAGGGCTACTTAGTGAGACCCTGTCTAAACACACACACACACACACACACACACACACACACACAGAACCCTACCTCCCCAAGTGATTATCCAATACGCAGTGATCAGCAATGAAATCATACATACAATATGGAATAAGTAGCTTCCATTTATGTATTTAGGAACACATAATTTAAAGAAACAGAATTTCTAAAGAATAGAAGCGGTAAGTTTGAGAGAGACAAGGGGAGTGGTGCACATTGGAAGGGCTCGGGGGAAGGAAGGGAAGGAAGAAAATGATGGAGTTATATTTCAATTTTTTGTTTTTAAAACTGTATTTGCCAGTTGTGGTGACTCAGCCTTTAATCCCAGACTCGGGAAGCAGAGGCAGGTGGATCTCTGTGAGTTCAGGCCAGCCTGAACAGGTCTATAGAGTGAATTCCAGGACAGTCAGGGCTCCATGGAGAGACGCTGTCTTAACTGTGGGCAATCGGTGCCAGCGTTCACATGAGGCTGAGACTCTGAGAAGCACATGTGTGTCAAAGGCTGACCTGGAAGCACTGAGGGTCTGTCCAAAGCCTGCTCTATCTCATTAACTCACACTCTGTCAGGAGGACGGAGGGACCACAGCACCCACTTCACCAAGCTCGGTCTAGTCCTGGGCGAGGTACCTGCAGAGGCCTCTGGACATAAGAGTCCACACTAGGCATCGAAGTCAGGAGAGACCCATGGCTTAAACTGAGCTAATGAGAGGCCGGCTTGGTGGCACACACCTTCAATTCCAGCATTTAGAAGGCAGAGCCAGAAAGATCTCTGAGTTCCAGGCTGGCCTGGTCCACACAAGTTGAGTTGTAGATCAGTCAGGGCCATATACTGATACCCTGACTTAAAACAAAGGAACTCAGAGGTAATAAGAATATTTTAGAACCAAAGAAATCATTTAATTCACACATATACCATTCCCTTAAAAGGCTTTATTTATTTATTCCAGTGTTGTTCATTGCCTAAATCTAAAAATCATGAATCACTTTTACCTCCAAATATTAGTAAAAACAAAGCCACAAGTCAATTTTCATTCAGACTTACTGAGGGTTTTTGTTTTATGTTTATTAGAGTTGAGTGATAGAGATTGACCCAGGGCTTTTACACACCAGGCCAGCGCTCTACCACTGAGCCACACACCCAGGCGTGCTCAGTCCAGGATACTGCCTTGCCATGATGTAATCTGGGCTGGCCTTGCACTCGGTCTTCTGCCTCAGCTTAAGGGCTGGCGGTATAGGGTACACCACCACACTGGACCACAGTGTGCTTCGACCCACGAGGACTAACTACTTTGGCTTGCTTGCTTGCTTGCTTGCTTGCTTGCTTGCTTGCTTGCTTGCTTGCTTGCTTGCTTGAGACAGGGTCTCCCTACATATAGTCCTCTGGCTGTCCTCTGGACTCACTCTGAGGACCAGGCTGGCCACAAACTCACAGAGATCCACCTGCCTCTGCCTCCCTCGTGCTGGGATTAAAGGTGTGCACCATCATGCATGGCCCTCATTAGGAAGGTACAGCCCACACTGACATCAGGATGCCCAGACAGCAAGTAGGCTCTTGTACCAAGTACCTCAACTCCTGTTATGAGGTGCAAGGGGGCTGGTGGCTGGGGGAGCCCCAGCAAACCCCTGAATGGTTAGCAGTAACCTCCTAGAGGCCAAATCCAGACGACTTTCCAGTCCAGCTGGTCTTGACAACCCTCTTCTCCCAGAGTCGCAGGGCACTCTCCCTTGGGGGCTCTGCACCAGGCCGTCGGCGTGATGGCACAGCTGGCCCTCTCTGAATGCTGATTCACTCTCACAGCCATCTCCAGCCTTACTGTCTTAGCTCCAGGCCTGCATCTGTAGCTAGTTCACTGGGCCTCCCACAAGCACCTGGAATTTATCATATCCAAAAGTAAACATCATCTTGTCGTCTCCCCATTCTCTATAACAGGGTGGGTGCCACCAGCCAGTGAGTCACCAAAAACCAAAGAAACTATTCTAAATGCCTTCCTTCAACCAACACTTAGTGAGTGCTGACTGTGCACCAAGCACTGACCAGGAAGGCAAGGGTGGGTGCCACCCTTGCAGAGACGAGGAATGCATGGGCAGACAGACAGTAAACAGAGTTAGTGAAGGTAGGCCAGGGGCTGGCGGTAACTCGGCACTAAAGAGCTGCTTTTACAGGGGACCTAGGGTCAGTTCCCAGCTCACAACCATTTGTAACTTCAGTTCCGAGGGAGCCTTTTCTGGTTGCCTCGGACACCAGGTATACATGTAGTGTGCATACATGCATGAAGACAAACACTAATACACATAAACTTTTTAATAATAATAATAAATAAAGCGCAGCGCTGTCCGTAGGGGGCACTACTGAGAAAGGTCTGCCTTTATCTCAGCTCAGTGCACCTGGCTGCACTGTAGTGGAGTCAGAGCAGCCAGAGAGACGGGTAGGACACTACAGAGAACTTCAGTAGCTGACTCATGGTCCACTGGCATGGTGTGTGTGTGCACAGGCTCACCCTGACACAATGCTGAGTCCCCCAACCCTCGCCGCCTGCTTTTCCCAGACTACTACTGCATTGTAGTTCCCACTGACCACCGACTCAGCCACTACTGCACCGCCAGCCACTGTCCTAACACTCACAAGGCTAAGGTGGATACTTCCTAACCAGCTTGCCCGTTCACAGCACCACCCGCACCACTGCCCTTACCTTCCTGCCCTGACTGCGAAGCCGGCTCTTCTCACCTGCCTCCCGCCTTCCTCCTTCCAACTGCAGAGCAGGAGCACCTCCTTAGCTCTGCCTACCACCACAGGAGCATTTCCAAGCTCCTTGTCCCCTCCCCCATCCCATTGGGAAAGGCCTCAACCACAACCCACTCAGGCCTTATTTCCTCCCATCAGGACCACACATAGCCAATCTGCACTTGCCTCTGAATGTCCAACAAGAGCCTCCTCACCACTCACACTGGGTCTGAGCTCTTTTGGGAACTACCCCCACCAGGATCCCTAATAGTACAGTGTTGCACAGTGGATTCTCAGCACTTAACACGCCCTCAAGCTCACACTTCCACAGTCCTAATCCGGCATCTTTATTCTTTTTGATTTTTACTTCACTTGAGGGAGACTCAGTGTAGCACAAGCTGGCCTCCCAATCCTTCTGCCCCGCCCTCCAGAACGCCTGTGCCACCATGCCCGGCCTTCAAGATTTTCACTCTGCCTCTAAAACTTAACACTATCTTGCTCAGCATGCAAGTCACTTTCTTGTTGCATAATCTGCTTTCTGACAGTAACTCAATTAAGAACTTCTGGCTTCAAAAGTCACTTCAGGTTTTCTTTCTAGTTCTTTTAAGTCAACCACATCTGGAGATTGATTATGGATCCTTACAGATTTTCACTTCTTCCAACCTGAAAAAAAAATGCTTAAAAAATGTTTTCTTTTGGTTTTTAAGAGTTAGTATTTGGGGGGCTGGTGAGATGGCTCATCAGGTAAGAGCACCCGACTGTTCTTCCAAAGGTCCTGAGTTCAAATCCCAGCAACCACATGGTGGCTCACAACCATCCATAACAAGATCTGGCGCCCTCTTCTGGAGTGTCTAAAGACAGCTACAGTGTACTTACATGTGGTAAATAAATAAATAAATCTTAAAAAAAAAAAAAAAAAAGAGTTAGTATTTGGCTGGGCGTGGTGGCACACGCCTTTAATCCCAGCACTCAGGAAGCAGAGGCAGGCGGATTTCTGAGTTCAAGGCCAGCCTGGTTTACAGAGTGAGTTCTAGGACAGCCAGAGCTACACAGAGAAACCCTATCTCGAAAAATAAAATAAAAATTATTTACTTATTTTATGTATATGAGTACACTGTAGCTGTCTTCAGACACACCAGAAGAGGGTATCAGATCCCGTTACAGATGGTTGTGAGCCATCATGTGGTTGCTGGGATTTGAACTCATGACCTCTGGAAGAGTAGTCAGTGCCCTTAACCGCTGAGCCATCCCTCCAGTCCGTATTAATCTTTCTTTAATGTAAACATTTAAGTTGTGGGTAATGTTGGTTTGTTTGTTCTTCCACTGAGGAAGCAGGACCTTTCGGACCTAGGCTACTACCGACCACTCAGTGCCATCTTCAGCCGGGAGACTTTGCTATAGAATATCTCAGGTGTGTAGACCTCACTGCTTCAGGTTTTGCACTTGGAAAAATCCCTGTCCAGATTCCATGCGAGCCCACGCTTTTCTTGCTGTGGATTGTCTTGAGATTTTGCTATGCAGTTGTGGCTCCCAAGTGTGTCCGGGGTACAGGCAGTATATACTGTATATACTGTCACGCCCTGCTAAGTGCTCACCACACACGCTCTCACATCGCTGGTGCTACAGAGAGGTCACCACCAGGTCCCACCCCTCTTGGTTCCACCAGAGCATCAGGCTAGACTGCAACATGCTGCATTCTTTAATGATCTGGAAGGGGCCCGCCCTCCCACATACCACACACTGTGAAATTTTAAATAGAATCATTGCATTCTTACAAATTCTTAGTGCAAAGAACAGTAAGTCAAATTTCCTACCACAACTGAGGCCTGTAGGCAGTCCACGGTAGAAGATCCCTGTGGCATGCTTAGGAGACACAAGGTTGGTCTAGTTTCCTAATGGGGTTTCACTGTCCTATTACAAAGCATTCCAGGCTAATTCTGACCTAAGGCTTGGTCATACTGTATAAAGAGCCTTGGAATTTAAGTAATGCAAAGACTCAAAAACATAGCAGTTTAAATGGTATATAAATTTCTTGTTCTCATACTTTTTAAAGACATCATTTTTGCAAGTACACCAGATTACCATTTAATAACATAACAGTAGCAGGTAGTGGCAATTTCAGCAAAACACAGCTGGAAACGGCCTGCAAACTTCGTTATAAAGCCATCCACTCAATCACACATTAATATTACTTTATTAACATCTTAATTTTTTTTACGGGAAGGGGGCTCCACATGTAACAAGGAAAAGCACTCCAGGCCGGGCACATTCAGGTCACCAGGGAGATTCCACACCCGGCCACTGAAAGAAAGAGACTGGCTGGCCACTGGCCACGGACCACAGCATGACAGCACGCCACCCAGGGCGGTGCCGGGGAGAGGTGGGGGCTAGAAGGAAGGGGAGGCCTGAGACAAAGCCAGTCGGCTGACCCCCAACACACACACTACCACCACCACCTCCTCTTCAGGACCTCAGCAGAAAGGCTTTGGGTCCCTAAGCCCACAGCTGCCATTGGAAGGCCGCCCCCGCCCCGAGGCCTGAGTCAGGGCGGGGCCCTGAACACAGATGGGACAGAAGCCTGAGGGACACAGGAGGGGAGTGGAGGAGAAGGGGCAGGAACGGAAGCCTTGAGTGCAGGCAGAAAGGGCTGAGCCCCAAACCTAGAGGGTCACGGACGAAGAAGGGACAGGGACCTCAACTCAGAGAGGGACAGGCAGAGATAGGACAGGACCCGAACCAGAACAGGAAGGGAAGGGACAAGAGCTTCAGCCTGGATATGCAGGCAGAACGATGACGACAAAGACCCCAGACAGGAGGGGCGCAGGCAGTGACAGGGAAGGGACCCAAAGCAGGGGCGCAGGTAGACAGGGACAAGGACCTCAGACTGGAGGAGCCCAGGGACGTGACAAGAGACCCGAGCCTAGAAAGGCGCAAGCGAAGAAAGGGCAGAAACCCCTGCCTGGATGTGCGCGGGCTGAGAGAGGACAAGGACCGCAGACTGCTGGCGCGCAGGCAGAGGTGACAAGAGACCGGAGCACGGAGGGGCGCGGGCGGAACGCAGAAGGAACCCCAGGGTGCAGACAGGGATGGAAAGGCCGGGGAGGAATCTGTGTTCGGGCGGAGGAGCAAAATCTCAGCCTGCAAGGCCGGGTGCAGATGCGGCGGTGGACGGAAAGGTCCAGAAGCCTCAGCCCGGAAGATGCAGGCGGGAAGGGGTCGCGGCCGCGTCTGGAGCACTGCGCACCAGCCGCGCGGAGCCCGGGGCGGGGCGGGGACCGGGCCGCGCACTCACCGTCCGATCGGGAGAGCCGCGCTCGTCGCGCTGTCACCGGCCGAGGCCGCGCAGAGCCCAGCCGCCTCAGCAGCAAGCGGCGCCTCCGCAGCCGCCTCGCAGCATCCTCACCCTGACCCGCGCTCCGCAGCCTCGCGCCACCCTCCGCCGCCGAAAATGGCGTCGCCGGCGCCGCGCCCGCCCCACAATGCTGTGCGCCGTGACGTCACCCGCCCTCGCGCCGCCGGGCGGGGCTCAGGGGAAACTGAGGCTGGGGTCCGCAGCCGGGAGCTCTCCACGAGCCTCTAATCCGTGTGTGGTGGCCTCAGGCCGGGAGGCTTTCCTCGCCGCGCCTCCACCCGTGGAGGAGGGGAAGGACGCCAGGCGGCCAGGACCCACCCTCTGCGGCTCGCTCCTGGCCGCAGCTCTCGCTCGACCTCCAGCCTGGCCCAAAGGGCAGGCTTGCCAGCTCAGGTTGCTCCTGGGCCTCGCACAGCCGCCTGGCACCCCAGCTGCAGGCCTGACTCAGCAGCCGGCTGGAGGGGACGCTGAGTCAGTGGCAAGGCCGAGCTTGCCTGCCACCGGCTTGGAAAGCCTCCAGGTGCCTTTAGACGTTTCCAGAATGGCCCGGTTGCATTACTAACGGGGAGGGGTTGCGAGTGCCCACAGCCTCCCCACCTTGGGAACCGCTTCCCTCTTCTGATGGTATTGCCCAGAACCTGCTGCGGTCCTCCACCCTGCACTTACACCTACCAACATCAGGGAGGCAGGTGCTTTTGGTCGTAACAAGCAGATCCAGTTATTTTGACCTCCTTGGAAATTCAAAGGCTGGCCAATAAAGGGGCAGCTCCCGTGAGGAGCGCAGCAGCCCATGTTGGCCTAAAGAGAGGCTGTGGGTTCAGTCTTTACTGCCGGCCTCACTTGCCCCAGCACACAAACTGCTGCTTGGATGTTGGGTGTCGCCGGCTTTTAAGCCACTGCCAAACATCTGAACAAAGCATAAGACAGCTCCTGCCCAGGTAGTGTTGGAAAGTAAAGAGTAGGCTAAGCGGGAGCCGTCTTTCCCATTGGCCAATCACTACCCCTCCGAGTCCTGTATATGCGCACACTTCTTCAGCGAAAGGCTTTTTTGTTTCATCTGTCCCTACCAATACTTTGTTCAAGCTTTATCATCTCGTTCTTAGGCCCCTTCAACTGATATCCACTAAGTTCCCAAGGTCCTCACGGGAAGACCCAGGTGCATAAGATGGTGTCTGCTGGCGAGCTCCCATTCCGATGAGAAAAAAACAAGCTCAAACAGAATCTGACTTGTTGAAACAGTAAAATAGCAGGCAGATGGTGGGGGAGCGGCACATGACCCAAACTCCAAGGTCAGAAAAGTGTGCTGACACCCAAAATATAGGAAAGAACAGCGTATAACACGCCAGTAAAATCTTGAGACAGGAGCACCCCTGCTGTGTTGGGGAGGAGAAAAGACCAAGCTAATCAACCCTGCCACAGACATACATCACTCTCAGCATGAGCATAAAACTCCTTAGCTTGGTCTACAAAGGCCTGGTTGTACTAACATCACTTTACCCTGTCCCTAGCTGCCCTCACCAGTCTTTAGTTTTCTCTGCCACACTCAGTTCAACATCCCCCTGCCTAGACTGTTGTGTGACTTCCTATGGAGAAATAAAGAGACATCTATCTTTTCAGGGGCTGGAGAGATGGCTAAGAATGCTTGCTGATCTTTCAGGGAACTGGAGTTCTGTTTCCAACAGGCACATTGGGTGAATGCTCACAATAGCCTGTAACTCCAGTTCCAGTGTATCTGTGGATGTCTTCTGGCCTCTGTGACCCCTGCATACGTGAGCACACCCGCACATACGTGAATATGAATCTTTGAAAGATATATAAATATCTGTTCGCCCCCAAACAGGACATCAACATAGCAAAGAAGTCCATCCCAGTCCAGCTTGATGAGCCATTGAGATGAGGGTTATTTACAGCAGTAAAAATGGCATACAAGCAGCTATACCACCCAAAGGCCACCCATCACGGGTGACAGCTCACCAAAGTGAAATTGCTGGAATCCCACCCTCAGTTAACCTACAACCTCAATACGGCACCTCTCAGGACCATGGACAGCTGGGAGGCGTAAGGCGCTGTCACTGGACTGGTGAGGTTGAACTCTCCGGGTCTTTGTTTGTTTGTTTGTTTGTTTTTGTTTTTGTTTTTCGAGACAGGGTTTCTCTGTGTAGCCCTGGCTGTCCTGGAAATCACTCTGTAGACCAGGCTGGCCTCGAACTCAGAAATCTGCTGCCTCTGCCTCCCGAGTGCTAGAATGAAAGGCGTGCACCACCACGCCCAGCAAACTCTGCGGTTTAATGGCTCCTTTATGAACCTAGCCAGCACTGTATCATCTTGCTTTTCTCTTCATCACTCCCACATGACCAAGGACTTCTGTGTGTCCCCATAGTAACCTCTGCTCCATTATAGCCATGACCATGTTTTTCCCACAGAAAGTAGTTAGATCACAACAAATGTTCCCCAGGTACCTGAAGGCTCAGGCAGAGCCATTCCCTCAAAAAAAAAAAAAAAAGCCTTCTATGGCCATGCCAGCCTGGCCAAGGCCTCCTCCAGGCTTCCGCCTGTCCCCTCCCCTACTGCGCCTGTGGTCAGTGTACACAGCTGCTTGTCCTCTGACCTGACGGCACTCGAGCCAGAGAGTTCCATATCCTCAATCCTCACAGCCTGGCCTGGCACCTGCCGGGGAGGCCAGTGTAAGAGAGGAAGTTCAAGCTGACCCTTCTCTTCTTTGTCTCACCGTCTCTGGAGAAAGAGACACTCACTCAGGCCCTTTGGGTCCTTGACTTCTGTCATAACTTTCAGGATTCCTGCTAGTTCTTAGAGCCATTAATGGCTGAGGCTGCTCCCTCAGGGGAGGAGCTGACCAAGGCAAAGGCATGGACACTGCACCCCACTGCTCAAATATTTGGCAGGACAGCTGCCTGGTGGCTGGGTGAAACAAAGGAAGATCTACAGCTGGCCTCACCCGTCTCTGAGACCAGCACCCATCCTTGCTGAATACATTGTTTCTTTTTTTCTTTGTCTTTCTTGTTTTAAATGTTTTGAGTAGAGTCTTATGTACCCCAAGTAGATCTCAACAGAGGACATTTATGAACCTCTTCCTCCACCTCCCAAATGATGGGATTAGAGGCATGCACCACAGTGTCCAGTTTATACTGTGCTGGGGATTAAACCTTGGGTTTTGTACATACTAGGCAAACACTCTACAAAATGAGGTACTACGGGCTGGTGAGATGGCTCAGTGGGTAAGAGCACCCGACTGCTCTTCCAAAGGTCCGGAGATCAAATCCCAGCAACCACATGGTGGCTCACAACCATCCGTAACAAGATCTGACTCCCTCTTCTGGAGTGTTTGAGGACAGCTACAGTGTTCTTACATATAATAAATAAATAAATCAAAAAAAAAAAAAATGAGGTACTACATCTCCAGCCCTATACTGTCTCTGTTGATCATTTGACCCTCACAGCTGCTGAAGAGAGCACTATTGTCCCCATTTTACAGATATGTAGCCCAGCTCCTGTAGGCTTTGAGATGTACCTGTTATCTCTTGGGGAGACATGATGTCTCTCAGTGCTTCTGACTTGGAGATGGGCGGAGGCAGGAGTCGTGTTCCAGGGGAGCTCTACCTTCACAGTGGGAAGGTCTCACTCAGCAGGATGCATTGGGCCAGCAAACATATTATCTGCCCATCTCAGTGAGCCTAGAGGAACAGGGCCTTGGGAACAAACATAGATCTACCAGGGGGAAGCCTTCACACCTGTTCCCAGAGATCCTTGTGGCCTCTGAGCATCCATGGGACCAGCTCAAGGGTTGGGGGAGCTGTGCCACCATGGGGCATCAAAGGACCCTGGCTGACCTAATGCAGCAGGCTGACCCAGTAAGTCTGAGTGCTGGTCTTGTTCCAACCAGCAAGAGCAGCTAGCACGGTAGCACTGCCTGTCTGCTTCTCCACCCTTTTCCCTTCCCAAATAGAAACACGTGGTTCTCAGGCCTCATTCTTTTCTTCTCCTTCAGCCTCTGGCCCTTCTGCCCTGCTCCCAAGCCTGGACAGATCAGAAAAACTGCCTAGAAATGTGAAACAAGGCTGGGGCTCAACTCACAGGTTTGATTTCTGTCCTAGCTAGGGTTACTATTGCTGTGATAAAACACCACACCCAAAAGCAATTTAGGAAGGAAAGGGTTTATTTGGCTTACACTTCCACATCACTGTTCATCACTGGAGGAAGTCAGGACAGGAACTCAAGCAGGACAGGAACCTGGAGGCAGGGGCCAGGGAGGAGAGCTGCTTATCAGCCTGCCATCTTATAGAACCTGGAAGCACCCGCCCAGGGATGGCGCCACCCACAGTGGGCTGGGTTCTACCTCATCAGTCACTGCAGGCTTGTCCACAGCCCAATCTCATGGAGGTGTTTTCTCAGCTGAGGCTCCCTCCTTCTTGATGACTACAGATTGTGTCAAGTTGACAAAATTAGCCAGAACATTGTCCTTCTGTTTGTTCTCAAAACAAGGTCTCATGTAGCCCAGGTTGGCCTTAAACACAGTATGTAGTCAGGGTGACCTTGAATGTCTGTTCCTTGGGTCTTCACCTTCTAAGTGCTGGATAATAAGCATAAACAAACAAACAAATCAATCAATCCTAGGTTTTGTGGTTGCTACTATTTTGTTTGATTTTGACACAAAGTCTCATTGGAGTTGCAGGGTTGGAGCTAGCCTGTAACAGATGCTGAGATGAAGCTGAAATTAGAAAGCAGAAAGAGTGCACACCCTTGGTCCCAGCATTTGGGAGGTGGAGGCCGAGGCAGGCAGCAGAGCTCTGAGTTCAAGACCACCCTGAAGCTGGGCGTGGTGGCGCACACCTTTAATCCCAGCATTCAGGAGGCAGTGGCAGGCGGATTTCTGAGTTCGAGGCCAGCCTGATCTATAGAGTGAGTTCCAGGACAGCTAGGGCTACACAGAGAAACCCTGTCTTTAAAAAAGGAGGGAGAAAGAGGAGAAAGAAGAAATAGAACTGCTAAGTAGAGATAGAGCTAGTTATTAACTTTTTTTAAAAAAAGCATCCATCTTTTTCATGTAAATATGCATAAGTATTTATCTTAAGAAGAGACAGGAGACTGAGGTTGTCCACAAATGCCAAAAAAGAAAGAAAAAGAGAGGAAGAGGGGAGAGAAGGAAGGAAGGAAGGAAGGAAGGAAGGAAGGAAGGAAGGAAGGAAGGAAGGAAGGAAGGGAGAGAGAGGAGCAGGAAGAAGCAACAGGAAGAAGGATACGGAGTGTAGGATAGGCAGAGAAGGGAGGGACTGGAGGGCAGGTGAGTGGGTGGCATGGCAGCTGGATGCCCCTGCCCCTCCCCTCAGATGCCTGCAGCCCCCTCCTGGCCTCAGTGCAAGGCTCCGGGTAGAGGCACTGGGCACACCCGTCCTGGTATCCGGCCCTGGGGCTAATCCAGCTCCTTCTGCAGATCACACCCTTTCTCGTCTGAGGCTTTAATTCTAAAAATGGAACTTCCAGACAGCTTTTCCTTTGCGGAGCCAAAACTGCCCTGCACAACGCTCTGGGGCTGCTGCCTTCAGAATGGCAGGGCTGAGAGTGGGCCAGTGAGGCAGGGCTGAGAGGAGAGCGGGACTCCCACGGGAGGCAGCCTGGCCAGCTCTGCCCCTCACATTCTCCTAGGAACGTCTGTGGGGCTGAGGACTAGGCCCTGTGTGGATGAGCCGGCTTCCTTGCGGAGTACCTAAGGTTCCCCCAAGTTCTGCAGGCCACCATGTCACTTCCTGCCAATCATGGTTCAGGGGGTCCAGGGTCTTGGTAGCTGTTCTCACATAACTCTGGGCCCATTCTTATTTTATTTTTATTTTTTTTTTCAAGATAGGGTCTCACTATGTAGCCCTGGCTGTCCTGGAACTTACTCTGTAGACCAGGCTGGCCATGAACTCACACATATCAGCCCGCTGGGATTAAAGACAAGTACCATGGCCAGGTTCCAGGTCCATCATGAGTGTGCTGTACCTCCTGCAGATCTTTCACATGATGAGACCTGAAGAATTTGGAGGAAACTTTCCAGCTGTGTAACTGAAAACTCTACCAAGCAAGGGCACTTCCATTGCATTCCTGGTGTGCCCAGCAACCCATGTGGGCTGGGGTTCTTTGGCGTCTTTACCTACTCATTCTGCCTGTCCCAAAACTATGTCAATGGGATGGTGCGGTAGTGACGCTGTCACATCTTTCTTAGTGACAGTCACCCATGTGACTCCTTCATGAGTCACCATCCGCCAGTATTTGGAGACTTGGCCTGCTTCTGCTTTAACATAATTAAAGCGTCTCAGACATCTGGTGTTGCCTACACGTGTCAGTCCATGTAGTGTAGTGTCATAGAGGGTTTCGTTTTTGTGTGTAGTGTCTGCCATAGAGGGTTTCATTTTTGTGTGTAGTGTCTGCCGTAGAGGGTTTCGTTTTTGTGTGTAGTGTAGTGCCGTAGAGGGTTTCGTTTTTGTGTGTAGTGTAGTGCCATAGAGGGTTTCGTTTTTGTGTGTAGTGCCTTAGAGGGTTTCGTTTTTGTGTGTAGTGTAGTGTCGTAGAGGGTTTCGTTTTTGTGTGTAGTGTAGTGCCGTAGAGGGTTTCGTTTTTGTGGTGTTAGGGATTGAATTCAGAGCCTCATATAAGTTAGGTGAAGGCTCTGAGCCACACCCCAGCCCCTGTTTGCAGATTAAAGTTGCATTTTTTTTCCATGACTATCATGCTGTAAACATCACATGCTCACTGCACATTTATATGTCTGTCTTAGAGTTTTATTACTGTGAACAGGCACCATGACCATGGCAACTCATATAAAGGGAAACATTTAATTGGAGCTGGCTTACAGTTCAGAAGTTTAGTCCATTGTCACCTTGGCAGGAAGCATGGTGGCATCCAGGCAGACATGGTGCTTGCTGGAAAAGGAGCTTTCAGTCCGCAGGCAACAGAAGGAAACTATGTGCTACACTGGGCATAGTTTGAGCATAGGAGATTTCAAAGTCAGCCCTCACAGTGACACACTTCCTCTAAAAAGGCTACACCTCCAAATACTGTCACTCCCTATGGGCCAACATTCAAACACTTGAGTCTGTGGGGGCCATTCCTATTCAAACCACCAATCTACCTTTAGTTTTGTTTATGAATCATAGTAGTCAAGGCTTGGCCTCCATGTCATTATGTAGCCAAGGGTGACCTTGAGCTTTTCCTTTACTCTGTGCCTATTTTATAGGTGGTGGGAAGTAGAACTCAGGGTTCTTGCATGCTAGGCAGGCACAGGAACTGAGCCACACCCTGAAGCTACATATCTATCTTTGGCTTGGTTCTTTTTGGGGGTGAGGTCTTTTTGCTTTTATTTTTGGGTTCATTATGTCTCCCAAGCTCATGATTTTCCTGCCTCAGCCTCTCAAGTACTAGAATTAATTACAAGCATCACCAAAATGCCTAATGTCAGCCATCTTGTTACTGAGTCCTTTCCACGGACTGAGCATCAGACCTTAGTCAGAACATGCTTTGTGATTATCTCCCCCACCTGTTGCTTGCACATCTTTCCTCCTATTTTTATGGCAGTAAAGTGCACCCAACGTGAGATTTACCATCTAAACCATTACAAATATTGAGCATCATTCAGCACATGAACCATTTACAGCTACCTCATCATGCATCTCCATGATCCTTCTCATCTTGTAAGGCAGACACTGGGAGGTGAGGATGAAGCAAAAGAGCGCTTGCCGGCACATCCAATGTCCTGGCTCCCATGCCCAGCCCTGAAAAAGAAAGCTGGAACTTGCGGGTCTCAGACAAGAGAGGACACAAAGACAGAGGCCATGTCTTGAGATCACAACGTTCATTTAATGTTATGGACAGAAAGACAACAGCAGCATCACAGAGGCACCGAGGAAATTGGGGTCCACGGAGCGGAAGAGGGGTCCCCTCTTCTGTCGTTACTGAGGACGATGGAGTTTTCACAACACAAGCCTACAGCCAGGATGATTCACAGGCAGGAGTCAGGGGAGCGGGGGAAGGAGGATGTGTGGACACCAATACCCTTTTGGATATAAATTCACTTCTCCAGGTGAGATGCCGGGACCTGGAAGTCTGCTAGTGAGAGACTGGGGATACCACAGTAGGCTTTCTCAGGAGGGTGCAAGTGCATATCTGCAGCAGGGAAATCCTGCTGCATAGCACTGTGCCCTGAACAGGGGCTTGGTTCCATACTATGTTCTCATGGAACTCTGGTAAGGATGTTCTGACTACTCTCAGTATCTCATGTGGACGGGATCATGCAGCCTGGTGTGTGTGCTGGTGGGATTGAATAAAGCCTTGTGCATGCTAGGCAGGTTCCCCACCCCCAGGCTTATCCCCAGCCTATAATTAGCATCTCCACTTGCGGGGCTGTGGATGTGGGGGGAAGAGGGAGTGAGAGAGAACCCAGAGTTCCAGTGCTCTGGGAGGGCAGATGCAGGAGGACTGCCGCGCACGCTTCCCATGCAACCCCGGGTGGGTGTCTGGCTGTGTGAAGCCACTGACCCCATCTCAGCAGGTGGTGGACAAGGGGCAGCCCTAGGTACCAGGTTCTCAGCCTTGGGCATCCCAGGCTAGATACTTCGGAAGAGCTGAGAACAGAATGGGGCCCCTGGGGGGCGGCACTGGGCCCCGGGGTGAAGGAAGGAGAGGGCAGGGGGAGAGGGGGCACTGGATGGTTCCCACATGGGTGAGAGTCCTTGGTCAGGTCCATGGCTGGAGCACAGGATGGCCTTCTGGCGGGAGGTTAGACGCAGCTCGTTAGGAGAAAGCCTGTCCCATCCTCCAAGCACCGCGGGCCTTGATGAGCAGAGACAGTCTACGGTGTTAGAGCTTTATTGTAGAAAGGCAGGGGGAAAGAGAGAAACTAGAGAGAGAGAGGCTGGCCATGGCCATGTTGAGAAAATGGGGAAGAGAAAGAGAGAAGGAGGGCTAGAGAGTAAGAAAGGTGAGAGCTTAAAGAGAGCGAGGAGGGGCCAAGCAGCCCCTCTTATAGTGGGCTGGGCTATCTTGCTGTTGCCAGGTAACTGTGGGGGTGGAGTCTATCCAGAATGCCAGAAGCTTGGGACATTGTCTGCATGACTGATAGTCACAGAATTATGGACAGACAGGCACCTGATTCTGGGAACGTGGCTCGCCTTTCTGTCCCTTGTAGATTCCTCTACTGGGTCACTGGAGCAAGCCCCATTCAACTAAAATAGGCTGCCTATCACAGTCCCACATCCAGACACTCAAACATTTCTCTCTTCTATGCCTTGGGAAGATCTGAACTCCTCTCTTTAGGTTTGTTGTTTTATAGATCCAAACTAGCTCCTAGCTAAGTGCTGCACCACCAGGCCTTAGCTACCCTCCGAGGGACAGAGCAATAGAACTCCTTAATCTGAGCTCTTGGTACATAGTTAAAATATCATTTGGAGGGGCTAGAAAGATGGGTCAGAGGTTCAAACAGGCTGCTCTTCCAGAGGTCCTGAGTTCAAATCCCAGCAACCACATGGTGGCTCACAACCATCTGTAATGGGATTTGATGCCCTTTTCTGGTGTGCATTAAGATGGGTTACTCATATACATAAAATACATACATATATACATACATAAACAAATAAATAAATAATTAAATTGGAATTTGGGCTATATACCCTCAGTTCAATTCTCAGCACACACATGCGTGAACACACATACATAATGAAGCCAAAACAGTAATTCTGCCTGTTTATACAGCAAGGAAAAAAGAAAGAAAAGCAGCAGAGCAGCAGCAGCAGCAGCAGCAGCAGCAAAGCTGAATGCAGGTGGCAGTGCGCTGTGGTCTTGGCTCTGAGGGAGCAGAGACCGAGGGCAGAGAGTTGGAGGCCAGCTTGGGCTACATGGTAGGAACTAATCTTACAGTGCTGAGGACTGAACCCAGCCTCATGTGTGCAAGGCAAGGGCTTTTTGCTGTTGTTGGCAGTTAGGTGTTGAATCACAGACTATGTATCACTAGGTCTAGCCTAGAATCCAATGTGCAGTTCAGGCTAACTTTGCTGCAATCCTCCTGCCTCCCAAATACAGGCATGAGCTAGCCACGTTTGGCATCCTTCAGCTTTAAACCTAACTCAGGTTGGCCTGGAACTCATCCTGTATGTAGCCCAGGAGCCTGAGTCTGAAGCCCACCTGCTTCAACCTTCTGAATGCTGGAATTACAGATGTGAGCCAGGATGCTCAGCTCAGAAGTGTGAAGGTGTGGTGCACTCAGCTCAGAAGTGTGAAGGTGTGAGACAGCACACTCAGCTCAGAAGTGTGAAGATGTGGTGTGAAGTATGAAGGTGTGGCACGCTCAGCTTGGAAGTGTGAAGGTGTGGCAGCATGCTCAGCTCAGAAGTGTGAAGGTGTGGCACACTCAGCTCATAAGTGTGAAGTGTGAAGGTGTGAAGCGTAAAGGTGTGAGGTATGAAGGCGTTAAGTATGAAGGTGTGAAGTGTGAAGGTGTGGTACCTGGCTTTTTATTGTTGTGTGTATGGAGGTCAAAGAATTTTACAGAGTTGTTTCTTTCCTTCTACCTTTATGTAACGTCTGGGGTTTGAACTTAGGTCAGCCGGTTTGCACACCAAGTGCCTTTACCTACTGAGCCCTATCACTGTCCCCATAAGTGGTTTTGGAAAGTGTTTAGTTTGTTTAAATAGGAATCTAAAATGTTGCTGGACTTGTGCTGCATTCATGCCTATATAACAGCATCCATCAACACTTGCCTCTCTCTCTCTCTCTCTCTCTCTCTCTCTCTCTCTCTCTCTCTCTCTCTCTCCTCTCTCCTCTCTCTCTCTCTCTCTCTCTCTCTCTCTCTCTCTCTCTCTCTCTCCCCCTCTCTCTCTTTTAGCAGAGGACAGGGACTCACAGTCCTGACCTGTCTCATTGTAACTGATGACCCTAAACTCTTGAACCCCTGACCCTCCTGTCACCCCTGAGTGTTAGAATCACAGAAATGACCACTGGACTCAGTTTACGCAGTTTATACAGTGAACTGCGCCCAGGGCCCGAGCATGCTACGCAAGCACCCCACTAACTGAGCTGCACCCCAGGCTCTTTCCTGCCCTTATTGATGAACCTGAACATCACGGAACATGCACTAGAGAAGACGCCTGTTTTCAGCGCAACTTAGAACTGGTGCCAGAGGCCATCAGAGGCCAGAGCAGGGCCAGGCTCGTCCCTTCCCAGACTAGGTGCCTGGGCTCCTCTCATCCCTGGTTCCTCAGTACAGATCACGCTGTGTTAGTCACCCCACTTGAAAAACCCCAAGTGTGGGTACAGGTTCAAGGGGTGCTGCAGCCAGCTCTGTTGCTAAGCTGCCCCCTTTCACTCATAGCTGTGAACCCCATCCTGCTTGGATCCTGGGAGGAGCTGCCTATTAAAAGACAAAGCTGAGGGTGTCCTTTAACATCTGAAACTCTAGATTACTGTAATTTCCTTGGCTCTCTACCCTGTCTGACCCCAGCTGCCAACTAAACCCAGGTCGAGCGCTCTACCAGTGAGCTACGGCCTCAATTCACAAGCACTCAAAAATCTCCTTGGTTTCTCCCTGCCCAGCCACAGGTCATCCGGACCCACCTCTGTGATTCGGCCTGGAGAACCTACCATTCTGCAGGCGTTGGACAGGGAGCACGGTGGGAGGGTCTCTGCCTCACACCTGCAGGCCTGTGAGAATCCCCAGTGTGAGCTGCCCATGTGCCTATATCTTTACCCCCAAACGGGCTTCCCTTTCCTTCGATAGCTCCCAAACATTCTTCAAGTGTATCTGGAGACAGCCGAGGAACAATTTCTAGGTCCCCATAAATTAGGCTTGCTCACATACATGGTGCTTAGAGAAGAGAACCATGTACCACTTCTGGCTGGACTTAAACCAAGGGGACCGGCTAGGATGACATGTGCATGCAAACTCTTTGCAGAAAGGCGCTGGAGAGGGTATGGGGACACATACTTGTAATCCCACAAACATCAGGAGTTCAAGGTCATCCTCAGCTACATAGCAAGTCCAAAGCCAACTGGGCTACATCAGACCTTGAAAGGTGTTGGGTGGGGTGGAGGCCCCAACCAGAGGCATACCTCTAGCTACTGTCTTCCCATCCAGGTTCCGACCTGTACAGATAGAGAGGGCAGCCAAAGCCCACCTGCTCAGAGACTCGTCAGATTCCATGGACCAGCTGGATGGTTCAACCTGCCTGGCCCTGGAAGACCAGACCAACCTCTGCAGAAGGTCATGGAAGATATTGCGTACATAACCTCGGAGTTGGTTCTGCGCAGGCTGAGGTGGTACACACTGAGAAGATAGTGCCCATCGGCAAGCAGATGGGGGAGCTGGCTTGGCCCGGCCCCGGGGAGGCCCAGTCCTCCAGCCCTCAGGATTCCCTCTGCACAACCTTCCCTCAGCAACCATGGTCACGGCATAGCCCCAACGCTGATCCAGAGTCTCACACTCTCATTTCTCACGAGTGTCAGCCAGAGCAGGGAGCATCGCCCCATTTGACAAATAGAGAAACTGAGGCTTCAGGCAGGACACCGTGGAAAGGCTTCTACTCAAGTCCTATGCCATGCTGCCCCAGGGAAGCAAGCCCAAAGCTTCCAGAGTTCTGGTCCAAGTGGCCACCTGCAGCTTTTTCTCGCCATCCAGCCATTCTGTTCCAAAGTTGCTGAGCATGCAGGTTGTCCCCACCCCACCCCACACAAGAAGCTCCTCTCCTTTCTCTGACCCAGCCCCACCCGTCCTCCCAGCGCATGCTCCAGAGCCCTCTTCTTGGCTTCCTCTGTGCTAATTATAGAACTATATAGCATGTCTCCTGGGGCTGCAGAGCCAAACGTCAAAATCCCCACAGCTGAGAAGAGCAGCAGCCCTTCCCTCAGGTTCTGGGAAGAGGCTCACCACCGAGGGAAAGGGGAGCAAAGAACTCTCAAGAGAGGTTCACCCCCCCATTCACTTCCTATGCTTTTGTTAAGTCAGGGTCCCACTATAGAGCACTGGAACCCACTATGTAAACCAGGCTGGCCTTGAACTCACAGAGCTCTACCTGCCTCTGCCTCCCGAGGATGTACCACATCTGTCTTTAATCTTACTTCCTGTTCATTTGGGTGCACCCACACTCATGCTACATGTGCATGCAGAGGGAACTTGAAGTTCCTTCCCTCCACCGC
The DNA here is from genome assembly GCF_900095145.1 of Mus pahari. NCBI lineage: Eukaryota > Metazoa > Chordata > Mammalia > Rodentia > Muridae > Mus > Mus pahari. Next base: position 105,777,920 of record NC_034596.1, on the reverse strand, counting down.
GTGGGTCCTGGGAATGCAAGTTGTCATGGCTTGGTGGCCAACACATTCACCCACGGAGTCACTTACCAGCCCTCAATCCTGTTTAAAGTTATTTTCTGGGCAGGGTGTGGTTGCAACAACACAGGCAGAGCCTCTCTGGGGCTTACCACACTGTCCCTGCCTTCTGGCAACATGGCTGAGTAGTGACTCTCAGATGGCCAGACCTTTGATGGTTCCCAAGTCCTTGGGATGACAGCTTAAGTATAACCACCTCCCTGTCCACAAGGACCTCTCTCCTCCCCCATCCCACTACCCACAACACAATGGCCACCCTGCTCCAGGCAGTTGCAGGATACAGCAGTTACACCTATTAGTCACAGGATCTTCTAGAGCACCCGCCCTTGTCACCTGCTGGCCCCTGCACGCCCTAGCCAAGGCCCCATTTCCACAGCACTCAGTCTTGTAGCAAGCTGTGTAATTTATATCTGCTGCATAGATCCCCTTCTTTCTCCTCCTTCCTCTCTCCTCTCTCTCTCAACACATCAACACTGTCTGTTCACATATGCTCTTCTGCACCTGTAGCGGTGACTCAGAGCCTCTCTGTCCTCTTGACTTGCACCAGACAGCAGCCATGATCATGACCAGCCATGTTTGTAATAGCAGGGCTCTGGTTCCAAACTGCAGCTAGGCAGATCCCTGAGACCCAAGGCCTGCCTTGGGACTATGAAGGACACCCAGGACTCTCCCAGCTCAGCTCTGAGGATGCCGTGATCCACGGGAATAAACATGTTCTCTTTCACTATTGAGTCCAGGTGCAATAACACCATCTGACATGTCTGTTTGTGGAATGAAGCAACAGAGAGCCATGGGATCCTAGCTCTGCCCTTGAAAGGTTGTTCCTTCATGACCATATGATCAGATTCTGATGTCTACAGGCATCGTGTGTCCACGATGCTCTGACTAGATGGAACTAAGGCTAGCCATAGTGTGGGAGCTGGCTGTGTGCAGGTGGCACCAAGTCAGAGTGGACAGCATGCTAGACCTAGGCTGCTAGATGGTTGATCACGTGGAGAGGCTCGGACGCCCCAAGGATGTATGGGACACAATTTTCTGTTTGTTTGGTTTGATCTGGTTTTTCAAGACAGGGTTTCTCTGTGTAGCCCTGGATGTCCTGGAACTCACTCTGTAGAGAAGACTGTCTGACACACAGACTGGCCTCAAATTCACAAATCTACCTGCCTCTGTCTCTAGAGTGCTGGGATTAAAGGCGTGAGCCACCATGCCCAGCAGTGGGACACAATTTTTATTTAAAAAAGCAAGGTTCCTGCATCAGGACTGTAACACACACACAGACACACCCACCCACCCACACACACACACAGACACACAGACAGACACACGGACACACACACATACACACACACAGACACACACACACAGACAGACACACACACAGACACACACACACACGGACACAGACACACACACAGACACACGGACACACACACACACACACACAGACACAGTCTTCTGACAGTCCTGCTGACAGTCTTCTCCAGAACAGCTCCCTGGATCAGGTATGGGGGATGGGCAGGACAGAAGCGAACTGCCACCGTTCCCAGGGGTGCCAACGCTCAGGCTTGCTTTCTGTTCCTCTTTTCACCCCCAAAGCAGGCTGTCACCTGTTTCAGTGCCCAGCACCTCCCTGGGTACCAGGGTGTTCTGGGGCAGCAGGGTTGTCAGCTGGACCCAGGAAGAACCTCCTCTGGCCACCCCCTCCTCGCTCTGTCTGACCAGCTCACCCTCGTCCAGCGGCAACCCTTGTACTTTTCCACGCAGGACTGACTCAGGACGAAGTGGAGCCAATTACAACAATCGATAGTCAGCGGTTGGAAGCAGCCAGAATGTTTCTAGGAGACCGATCGATTCATTTTTGACAACATAAAAGTAAAGAAATCCTTGGCAGATGCCCACAGTCACAGGACCTAGGGTACAAGGACGAGTGCCACTGAGGGCTAGGGTCTGTCTTTTCTGATGGCTTAGAATAGTCTCATGAGCTCCCTAGCTCTTATCAGTACCTCATGGGAAGCCCTCATGCACACTAAGTACCACTGTGAGTTATGGTGGCCAGCTCCAAGCAGTCGTAAGCAGCCGTTTCCTTACAACATGGGCTGTGAGGTCGGCCAGTCTCAGAAACTGGATCCTGTAGGGCTCCATGTGCGTGAGGTCTCCAAAACATCAGATTCATATAGGACAAGGGCACAATGAACGGGGCTGCTGGGGCTGCATGAAGGCAGGGAAGAGGAATTTAGAAAGTGATCAGGAGCTGGAGCTGGTATCACGTGATCCCGGAGTCATGTGACTCAGCAACATGTATGTGCTTAGTGCCTCTGAGCTGCATCTCTAGGTTGTGAGAGGAAACTGGGAAAGGCAGGAGGATCCAGGGTTCAAGGTTGGAGGCTTGTCACCATAGTGCACACTTTTGACCCTAGCACTTGGGAGGCAGAGACAGAATCAATCTCCAAGAGTTTGAGGCCAGCCAGGGCTACATCATGCCACTCTGTCTCAAACAGACAAAAAAAAAAAAAAATTCAAGGTCATCCTTGGTTATGAGCTGTGTCACGGCCAGCCTGGACCATATGAGACCTTGGTTTTAAAACAAAAAGTGCTGCGTACTTAGAATCATTTTGTTTCCTACTTAAAAAAATAAATGTATCTATTAAGGCCAGGCAGTGGTGGCATATGCCTTTAATCTTTTCACTTGGGAGGCAGAGGCAAGTGGATCTCTGTGATTTCCAGGCCAGCTAAGGCCACATACTCAGTAAGATCCTGTCTCAAACTAATACGAAAGTTAAATTAAAAACAAACAAACAAACAACAACAAAAACCTTGACGGCTGGTTGTGGTGGCACACGGCTTTAATCCCAGCACACAGGAGGCAGGCACAGGTAGATTTCTGTAGGTCTGAGGCCACACAGAGAGTTCCTCCTGGAACAGCCAAGGCTACACAGAGAAACCCTGTGAAGAAGAAAAAAAAAAAAAAAAAAAGCAGGCCTGCCTGAGCGCCCCTGCCTCAGCACAGGTGTGGAGGTGAGAGAACTTTCTGGAAGTCAGTACTGACCTTCTACACGGGGTCTGTCTGTCTGCTTGCCGTGCTGGCACTCTAGGCTTACTGGCCTGTAGGCTTCTGCCTGATCTCCTGCCTTCACTCCCTCTCAGCCTCCTTCCATCTCTGAGATGCTCAGGCAAAAGGGATAAAACATCAGGTGGGTTGAGAAGCACTAGGAAGAGGCTTCCTCCGGGACAGCGGGAAGGCTGTACATGAGGCCGTCCCTTAGCTAAGGGGCTTCCTCCGGGACAGCGGGGTACACGAGGCCGTCCCTTGAAGAGGCAAGGCTGCTTACCGAAACTCCTAGTTTAAGGGCTTCCTGTGGTCAGACTGTTTTTCCGCCAGACTAGTGGGCAGATAATGGAAGTCCCCTGGGGCATTTCCAGTGTCCTGCACATCTGGAGTTCCTTAAGGTCCTGCAGTAGCTAACACATAGGCTGCAGACTTGGAGAGTATTGACAAGGTTATCTCAGGGCTGGAGAGGTGGCTCATAAATTAAGAGCACTGACTGCTCTTTAAGAAAACCTGCGTTCCATCCCAGGCACCCACGTGGCCACTCACAACTGTCAGCAACTTCTGTTCCAATGGATCCGACGCCCTCTCCAGGTTTCCACAGGCACCAGGCAGGCACAGACAAACGTGAAGGTAGAACAGCCGTACATATTATATTTTTTAAAGGTTAAAGGTCATCCGAGTGCCAAGTACCCGGCAGGTTGCAGGTGACAGTGTGGGAGGTGGAAGGGAAGACATGCCCTACGGGACAGTGGTCACGAATCCCTTCAGGGCTTTGCCAGCCTGGGGTGACGGGGAGGCACACCTTAGGTTAGGGGATAGGCTCGCACAGGAGAAAAGGGGTAGAGAGGCTGCTGTCGGTCCTGGTGTCTAGAGAAGAGAGGCTGAGTATGGATGAGGCTACAAGCCTGAGAAAGGGGTGCAGGCTGGTCTTGACTGAATTGCCAAAAGTTTCAACTTCTTCTTCCAGAAATCATGGTCCTCATGTGACAAATGCCAGCACTGGAGAAGCGAAGGCAAGAGAGCAAAACATTTAGGCCAGCCTAAGGTTATATACAGAGTTCCAGAACAGTCTGAGTACACAATGAAACTCTGTTTCAAAAAAAAAAAAATGAGGGGGGCTGGAGAGGTAGCTCAGTCGTTAAGAACATTCACTGCTCTTCCAGAGGTCCTGAGTTCAATTCCCAGCAACCACATGGTGGCTCACAACCATCTGTAATGGGATCCAATGCCTTCTTCTGGTGTGTCTGAAGACAGCTACAGGGTACTCATATATACAAATAAATAAATAAATCTTTAAAAAACAAAACTATGAGGGCCAGGCCTGACACAAGCCTTTAATCCCAGCTCATGGAAGGCAGAGGCAGGAGGATGTAAGTTGGAGGTCCCTTCGGTCTACACAGTAAAAACTTGTCTCAATAAATAACTTATTTGTTAAAAAGGGTGAGTGGTGGTACCTGAGGGATCTATGGAATTTGCTGAGGCCACAGCCTGAGTGAGGCTGGGATGAATGAGGGTAAGGGGGGGGCTGCGTGGTTTTCAAGACAGATGTGGGGGGGGTGGCTAAGGGAGACAGCTTCTGCTCAGATCATCCATGGATAGGTCTTTGCTGGAGGCTCAGAACATAAGTGAGATGCTGCAGGTTCGGAGGGACACTAGACAAGGGCAGTCCTGGCATTGTGGCAGAGATACATTGTTTTAAATAGACTGCTCACTCCAGCCAGACTTCACTCACAACAAGACTGGTCCTGTGTGCACTGATTCGGCCCATGCAGCGCCCTCAGCGGCCATGGCGCCCATGCAGCGCCCTCGGCGGCCACGGTGCTGCATCTGAAGCACCATTGGACCATGGGACACAGGAGGGCCACTGGTGCTGAACATGCCCTGGATTGGCACAAACTTGTAAAGAAACATCACCAGCCAGGTGGTGATAGTGGGCTCCTGGAGGCAGAGACAGGTGGCAGATCTCTGTGAGTTCAAGGCCAGCCTGGTCTACAGAGTAAGTTCCAAGATAGCCAGGGCTACACAGAGAAACTCTGTCTCAAAAATCAAGAAAGAAATATCATCACTTCAGCACCATTTACAACTGTTTTCCCCTGCCTGAGCTTCCATGCTCGGCTTGCTGACTCTGCCCTCCATCCTTGATCACCCTTCATCTTTGTGAGTGTGTGTGTGTGTGGGGGGGTGTATATACGCGCGCATGCGCTGACAGATGGGTCCCAGGGCTTCACAGATGCTAGGAAGTCACTTTACCCTGAGCTACACCCTCGGCCCAGTATTCCTGTCACCTCTCAGCTCCACCTTACCCTCCAGCAGGATGGTCACTGGGAGCACCAGGCTCACACCACTGGCTTGCAAACCCCCGGGAAAGCAAGGGCAGATGAGAAGACCCTCGTCTCTCCTTGCTCCCTAGGGCTCTGGGCTGTTTCCAGTCATGTACCCATCTTTGTAAGTTTTAGCTCTTGACACAAGGGCAGACGACTAGGTGCCTGGGCAGACAGAGGCTTCTCCTAGCTTTAGCACATCGCTTTGGCCTCTGCGTTCCTCATTAAGCAACTGATACCAATTTGGAGATTTCCAGAGAAGAGGTAAGGACTTCCTAGCTCCTGCTAAAAGCTGGTGTGTAAGTATTGTGGATGACATTGAAGTTGATAATACACTTGGTAGAGTGAACCTTTAACTTGGGAGGCAGAAGGCTAGCCTGGTCTACATGAAGACTTCTAGGCCTGAAACAATACTGGGGCTTGGAGAGATGGTTATGGATGGCTGGAGGACACACACAGTCACGTGCACATAGCTGCTCATGACTGTAACTCCAGTTCCAGGAGATGCAATGCCCTCTTCTGGTCTCTGCAGGAACTGCATATATGTGCTGCAGATATATACATGCAGGCAAAACACTCATACAAGTTTTTTTTTTTTTTTTTTTTTTTTTGGTTTTTCGAGACAGGGTTTCTCTGTATAGCTCTGGCTGTCCTGGTACTCACTTGGTAGACCAGGCTGGCCTCGAACTCAGAAATCCGCCTGCCTCTGCCTCCCGAGTGCTGGGATTAAAGGCCTGCGCCACCAGGTCCGGCTTCATACAAGTTTTAATAAAAAAAAATAGTGTCGGGTGTGGTGGCACACGCTTTAATCCCAGCACTTGGGAGGCAGAGGCAGGNGAATTTCTGAGTTCGAGGCCAGCCTGGTCTACAGAGTGAGTTCCAGGACAGCCAGGGCTACACAGAGAAACCCTGTCTCGAAACACCCCCTCCCCCCCAAAAAATAGTGGTAATAATGCTAGCCAAGTGCTATAGATCTCTGAAGTTTCCCGGACACAGGGCAGGAAGAAGGGGCATCAAGCCTGAGAGAGAGAGAGAGAATGTGTGTGTGCGCGTGTGTGTGCTCACTAGGGCAGTCTGGACTTCAGCTGAAGAATAGGACAAGAGCCCTCTTCAGGAACCAGACGGTAACTGTGTATGGTGGCAAACTCTGTAAGGGTCACACTGTATGTGTCTCACTACTTAACATTTCATGCTGTAGAATTTGGCCATTTGCAGGGCTGGAAAGATGGTGCAGCATTGACTGCTCTTCCAGAGAAACCAGGAGTTCAGTTCCCAGCACCCAGATGGTGGTTCACAACCATCTGTAACTCCAGTCTGAGGGGACTCAGTACCCTCTTCTGGTCTCCAAGGAAACATACATGCAGGCAAACAATCATACACTTAAAATAAAAATAATCACTTTCAACGTTTTTTTAAAAACTGAAATGTGGCTGGGCAGTGGTGTCACATGCCTTTAATCCCAGTACTCAGGAGGCAGAGGCAGGCGAATTTCTGAGTTCGAGGCCAGCCTGGTCTACAGAGTGAGTTCCAGGACAGCCAGGGCTACACAGAGAAACCCTGTATCAAAAAAAAAAAAAAAAAAAAAGGCCAGAGGTAGCAGAAGTGGATGGCTTAAAGGAACCAGCATTCCAAACACATGAACCCACAGCAACTTGTGATGGTGTGCACAGGACACGCTCAGATCTCCTGACAAAAACCCAGCCAGCCAGCGTGCAGGAGCAAGTGAGCGCAGTCCCACAGCTCGCCGAGGAGTTACTGACATCCGCTGCTGGGAGTGGGGAAGTGGGTTTCCTTTAAGGATGTAATTCCCTGGTAGGTTGACAAGTCTCCAGGGCTGGTCCCACTCCCAAGAGCAGTTGGACAATATAGCTGATCTCAATGGGAAGAATAAGAAGAAAACTCTCTGTCGGGTGGGGAGGGAGGGAAGGAGGGATGGAGGGAGGAAAGGAGAGAGGGAGAGATGGGGTGTTGAGTATAACCAACATACCAACGCGGTACATACAATTCTCAAAGCATTAAAAGTGTTTTTTACAAATTAAAAAAAACGTAATAGGCATTAATGGGAAAGTAACATGACTCGGCTGCCAACATACAAGCCCCAGACCTCTACTTAGAAAATTAAGCCTCTTCACAACACAAGCTGCTCCTTCCCGGACGATGTCAGCAGAGCACCTTAGAACCTGTCAGCAGAAGGTGGGGTGTTTTATACTCCTGTTTTAAAAAGCAAAGCTGCTGGAGAGATGGCTCAGCGGTTAGAAGAGCACTGACTGCTCTTCTGAAGGTTCTGAGTTCAAATCCCAGCAACCACATGATAGCTTACAACAATCTTTAATGAGATCTGATGCCCTCTTCTTGGAGTGTCTGAAGACAGCTACAGTGTACTTACATATAATAAATAAATAAATAAATAAATAAATAAATAAATAAATAAATCTTTTAAAAAAAAGCAAAGCTGATCGCAAAATAGATCAGCAAACACAAAGCCTGGTCCTACGACTTCCCACGTGATTTCCCCACTAACAGGAAGTCCAGGATATCTGCTGCAAGTTTACAGGAATCGGCAAGGATGGCAGATGGAGGCCTTGCCTGGCTGCTCTCCTGCGGGTTGGAAGCGTCTGTTGAGCACTAAGTCTCAGAGGCTGTTACTCCTTATACTGCTGGCTTTGTGTGCCAACGTGACACAAGCTGGAGTTAGCACAGAGAAAGGCCTCCCTGAGGAAATGCCTCCATGAGATCCAGCTGTGGGGCATTTTCTCAATTAGTGATCAAGGGGGAGAGGCCCAGTGTGGGTGGTGCCATCCCTGGTCTGGTAGTCCTGGGTTCTATAAGAGAGCAAGCTGAGCAAGCCAGGGGAAGCAAGCCAGTAAGTAACATCCCTCCATGGCCTCTGCATCAGCTCCTGTTTCCTGACCTGCTTGAGTTCCAGTCCTGACTTCCTTTGGTGATGAACAGCAGTGTGGAAATGTAAGCTGAACCCTTTCCTCCCCAGCTTGCTTCTTGGTCATGATGTTTGTGCAGGAATAGAAACCCTGACTAAGACACTCCTCAAAGAGGTCTTGGCTTTCAGGGCTCGTGGGATGCACAGCCTTGATGTCAGGGACATTGGGGAGGATGGGCATGGGAGGTTAAGGTTCGATGAAGTGAGAAAAGCCTAGATGCAGGGCTTCTCATAGGACTGGGAGTGTCCCTGGAGGGCATGACAGAGACCTGCAAGTGCTCATTAGTCACTGAAGCTTCAGCATTTGGAAGAGTCTGGGCCAAATCAGACACTGAAACCAGAGCCACCCTGAGGCCACCTGAGGTTCTGTATGCTGTTCTAGTCAAAGACGCTGAGATCTACACCAGGCTTCCCTGCACAGCACCAGTATGAAGTGAAGGCCCATGTCCAGGTTTCCTGTTATGGCTGCCGTAAGCCACCCCAGGGTTCCTGAGTTTCCCTTCCCAGGTGACTAAGAGCAGAGGAAATGCAGTATCGTGAAGCACAGGCAACACAGGGGACAGTCAGAGCCAAGTTTTTTGAGACTAGTGATATTGCTTTAACTTTATCTATAGTTTGTTTGTTTTTTGGTGTTTTTGAGACAGGGTTTCTCTGTGTAGCCCTGGCTGTCCTGGAACTCACTTTGTAGACCAGGCTGGCCTTGAACTTAGAAATCTGCCTGCCTCTGCCTCCCAAGTGCTGGGATTTTGCTTGCAAGTTCTTCTGTGTGTGTGGTGTGTGTGTGTGTGTGTGTCTACCTTCAGAGGTCAGAAGAGGGCCTCAGATCCCCTGGAGTTAGAGATGGTTGTGAGACATCACCTGGGTGCTGGGAATTGAACCCAGGTCCTCAGGAAGAGCAGCCAGTGCTCTTAACTCTTAACTACTGGGTCATCTCTCCAGCCCCTTTTGAGACTTTTTTTTTTTTTTTTTTGGTTTTTCGAGACAGGGTTTCTCTGTATAGCCCTAGTTGTCCTGGAACTCACTCTGTAGACCAGGCTGGCCTTGGACTCGGAAATCCGCCTGCCTCTGCCTCCTTTTGAGACTTTTTAAGGCAACCACACAATGTAAATATAAGAAATATTGAGATGTATCAGGGAAACCATTATAAAGCATGCCACTAAGACAGCCTTTAAGTTATCGATATGTACAAGTCCATAAGCTGCTGGCATGGGCCTACATCCCAGCATTCTGGAGACAGAAGCAGCAAGAGAATCACAAGCTTGAGGGTAGTCAGGGCTGCAGGCCCAGCAGAGGCTACACAGAAAGACTGTGTCCGAAGCTAATGCTTCGGTCTGGAGAGATGGCCTGGCAATAATGTCCTGATAGTGGACACAGTGGTGTACGCCTGCAATCCATCACTCCTACAGCAAGATGGGAGGCAGAAACATGAGAAGCAACTGAGTGTGTGAAGCAGGGGGCAGGCGGGGCCAGTGCATGCAGCACAGCGCAGACAAGGTGGAAGGAAAGAACCGACTCCCAGAAGCTGACCTCTGACCTTATAAATGCCACGGTATAATGCCTGCAGCCCTCCCACATCTCTCTCTCACACACACGCAACCCCACCCCTAAACACACTAATACTTTATTAGAATGTGCCGATAAGGGCTGGAGGGATGGCTCAGTGGTTAAGAGCACTGACTTCTCTTCCAAAGGTCCTAAGGTTCAATTCCCAGCAACCACATGGTGGCTCACAACCATCTGTAACAGGATCCAATGCTCTCTTCTGGTGTGTCTGAAGACAGTGTACTCGTCATGTATATATATAATATATATAAAATTATATGTATATATAAATATATATAATATGTATATATATATATATATATATATATATATATATATATATAATATTTTTTAAAACTTGGAGAAAAAAGAAAAGAATGTGCCTATAAAAGACTCCCCTTGACCTGACTTTCAATGTCACCCAGTGGCAGAACACTTGGTCCTGCTATACAAAGCCCTGGGTTCAATCCCCAGCAAACAAGCGCGCGCGCGCGCGCGCGCACACACACACACACACACACACGTGTTGGGGCCCGGAAGGCCCTGGAATCTTGTTCTTCTATAAGGTTTACTCACCACTGACCCACCTCTCTGTAAGAATCTTGAAAAGTGCTACCCATGCGCTCCCATCTTTTAAGAGCAAAGGTACCTTCAAGGGGAAACCATGGGCAAACCTCCTTAACAAAGTCAACAAATGCAAGCAAATCATGTAGTTTAATCTCTATCCTTTGCTCCTTTAAAGCCATTTTCAACCTTCCCACAAATAATCCGTGGCTATTCGGCATCTGTCCCAATGATTACCAGGAAACTTACCAGGATCCCTAGTTGAGGCGGCAGGTTCCCGCACAAGGCGTCTTCTATACAAAATTTGTCCACAGAACAAAAAACACTACAGTGATCTTCACTGGTCACTTCTCCAGCTGCCCCGACCTGCAGGACTTAAACAGAGTTCTTAAGGGAAGGGAGCCACAATGACACATTTTGGGATCAGAAGACACGAAGGAAGGAGGTGAGACAAAAATTCTGTTCAAGCCTCGTTTATTCAAGGGAAATGGAGAGTTTTTAAAAGCTGAAAACCACAAAGGGAATTTGCTGAGGCACACAGGCCAAACCAGTGGTTCTAGGTAACACATTAAGGTCAAAGGAATGTCCCCATAGTCAAATGGTCCAGAAAGGAGTGCCCTCATTGTGAAGGGAAAGAAATGCCCTCATTGTAAAATGTCCTGAGTCAATTACAGACGGAAGCAAGATGGTGGAAAAAGCAAAATGAGTGTTAGATAATGGCCCAGAGACAATATTCCAGGGGCTTCCGGGCCCCAACACACACACACACACACACACACACACACACACACACACACACACACACACACACANACACACACACACACACACACACACACACACACACACACACACACACACACACATACACACACACACACCTTAAAAAGTCCAAAAAAAAGCCAGGTGTGGTTGTGGTGGTACACACCTTTAGTCCCAGCAGTCAGGAAGCAGAGGCAGAGAGATCTCTGCCTGGGCTACACAGTGAGACCCTGTCTTTAAAAAAAAAAAAAAGTCTATCATTTCTTATCATGAGACTGAGTGCTCTTAACAGGATCAGGTTCGGCTGTTGGGTAAATAAGCACAGGGCAGTAGAGGCTATGGAGACAAACCTCACACAGACCTTTCAGGATAGAACTCTGTCCTGTTGATTGTTGATCCTGGAGCATTCATTACCACAGGGCCCATAACAGGACAGTCGGAGGAGACCAGACTAGGGGCAGAACAGACTAGGAGACTAATGTGTGCTCTTTGCAGATATCCGATCCACAGTCCCCTGTGCTTTCCACCCAAAGCCACACCTTGTCCTGAGGAAGAGCCGTGCTTGTTCCTCTGTACTCCTGTGTTTCTCCTCTCACACACTGGGGGAGTGCATGGCAAGGGGCAGCTTCCGCAAGGAAAGGATCACTCTGACTCAAGGGTTCGGTCCATCACAGGCAAGGACACAGCACTGCAGGGCAGGTCACATCACATCGTGGTGGCCAGGAAGGAAGCGGTTGTCACAAACAAAACCCACCCTCAGCCGTCTACTTTCTGCCTGTCTCCCAGTGCTTCCAGAACCTCTCAAGATAGTGCCTGCAGCTGGGGGTCAAGGAGGTGCTCACTGTCCTGAGACTAGGTGGCAAGATCAAAGCTGTGAGCGATGTTCCCACCAGCCTTGGTCCTCTGGGAAAAGTGCCTGTTTGAAGGCTTCGTGTTTAGCATCACCAAAAGGTCCACACCCTGAGGGGAGTGGCCAGCCAGAGTGGTCACTTGCTGGTCTGGGTGAGTCTGCAGATTTGGAACAGATTATCTTAGACTTCCTGTCTGGCTTCAGACAGAGTCATAACAGTTCATGTGAAGCCCCTCCTCAAAGACACACGCGCGCGCGCAGACACACACACACACACACACACACACACACACACACACACACACAATAACAACTTTAAAAAGGAGGAGTAAGAGACAGTGGTAGCTTTGGAGTTCAACCTGAGGGGCAGGGTAATGAGTCCCAAGTCCCTGTCACCTACTTGAGGTTACTACTATCAGGCGGGAGCCTGCCAAGTCCCTGCCTGTCTGCACGAAGCCAGCAGCTTCTGCAGATAGCTGCTGCTGTGACACTTGGGCACAGTCCCTGTCCTCCAGCTGTGTCCCTGGCTCTAATGCTACCTAAAGCAACATAGTTTCTTTCCCTGACACTGAGGCTTGGTGGCTGGTACCATGAGGACCAATGGCACCCTATATAACGTGTATACTTGGACTGGTCAGCAAGCCGCTAAGGAGGAGCAGAACCCATTTGTCAACAGTGGCAACATCCCTATTCTAGGTGGCAACTCTGGGACAAAAGAGCAGAACCCTGGTGACGTGGCTCTGCACAGGTCTGGCAAGGTCCATCATAAGCAGCACCCAGGGGGACATCAGCGTAGAGGACAGAGGTCATGGTCTCACAGAGACTTCAGTCCTATCCCTCCGCCTCGCTGTCTTTGGGCCGCTGGCACGGTAGCACCTGGTGTCAGGAAGCAGATGGCAGGAGACACTGATTACCTCATAGTAAGGGGACAGAGGGGAGAGGGGCTGGATTCCTACTAGCCGTTTTCAGGGAATGAATGCCCTATAACCTACATAGGCTCCAATAGGTTCCACCACCTCCCCATAGAGCCGACATCTGAAACCTAAGCCTTCAGCAGTCAAGCCTTTTTTTTTTTAAAAAGATTTATTTATTATATGTCTTCATATACTCCAGAAGAGGCCGCTGGATCTATTTACGGATGGTTGTGAGCCACCATGTGGTTGTTGGGAATTGAACTCAGGACCTTAGGAAGAACAGTCAGTGCTCTTAACCGCTGAGCCATCTCTCCAGCCACGGCATCCAAGCCTTCGGGAGACATTCAATATCTGAACCATAATGGTGACCATGAGCCCACAATCACCTCACACATTTCTGTGTTCTCTATTTTCAGAAGCACCTTTAACCATGGTGACAACCATGGTGACAACAGCTGCTATGCATGCCTCTGGATGCTGAGGGGACACCTCACTGTGGAATGATGACATCATTCTGTTCATCGGTCTTTCACACAAAGATGCTGCCTGCCTTCACTGTGGTCAGGGCTGAGGACCCCACCACACCACCAGAGCCAGCCAAAGGCTTATTCCCAACTTGCACTGGTTTAAATTCTTGCAGTGAAACTTTATTCACATTTTTACATTGCTATATTCTGAATTGGTATAATACAAAATACAGTCTCAGCATACAGTATACTGATGAGCCTGAGCCAGCTAGTGGCCCAAGGGACTTGTGCTCACTTAGTGTCCAGGGCCTCATAAACAGAACCTGGTGCTGTGGGTCAGGTTCCGGTGCTGTGGGTCAGGTTCCGGTGGGCTTCTCCTAACCGTTTGTCTTCTTTTGCTTTGGCTTTAGCTTGCTCCACATCCTCTCCAGGGCCACCTTCCCCATGAAGAAAGTTATGGCAAAATTACGCTTGTACCAGTCTCTACAGAGAAAGAGAGGATCCCAGTCAACTGCAGTGTCAGGCCTGACCAGATGACAGCAGCTACATACACACAGACACACACACACACAGACACACACACACACATACACAGACACACACACAGACACACACACAGACACACACACACACACACA
>NC_034596.1:105757434-105763706 GCF_900095145.1 Mus pahari | reverse complement strand
ACACACACACACACACACACACACACACACACACACACACACAGAGTTTCCCTAAGTACAGAGAGCTCTACTCTTGCCCTGGCCTTCATTAGCAGATTCCTGGGATGCTCTGAGAACCCAGCAGCACCCCTAGACAGGCAGTGATGAGTAGCGCCATGGAACAGCCTACCAGGCTTTCTAGGGACCTGGGATAGGGGTGTGGCTCTGCTTGGGTCTAATTTGTATGAGACAAAGTGCTCCATGGAAGGAAGCCGAATGTCACAGCGCTCTAAATCCCTTCTCCGGGGTGAAGGTTTCTGATCCTCTCACACACACCCGCAGAATCTGTACAGAGAAAATACACAGGCTGCTGCCTACGAGTCATCAGCGGCAGCCCACCCACTGGGGGTAGCCCCGAGCCTAACGGTGAGGTGAAGTCTGGACGGCTTGCTGCATGGTGGAAAGGCACATCTCAGACCCTGGGTGCAAGTCCCTGCTGCCCCACAGCCACCAGCCGTTCCAGACCCTGAGCACTTCTACTAGGGCTGGATCCACTGACCCCTTGGATCTCAGCACAGAAGGTAGGAGAGAAGCCACAGCCCTAAGGAGGTGACAGCACAAGCCAACCATAGTGTAGGTCCACAAACTCCCGAGAACTTTACAACTCACTAGCTGAGACAACCCTGCTGACAAGCAGAACCCTAAGTAAACAGGAAGGCTCTGGGAGAGCAGAGGCCACCCCGTGTGACTCGGTCTCGAAAAAACGAAGGAAGGAAGGAAGGAAGGAAGGAAGGAAGGAAGGAAGGAAGGAAGGAAGGAGAAGAAAAGAAGAGGAAGAAGAAAAAGAAGAGGAAGAAGAAAAAGAAGAAAAAGAAGAGGAGGAGGAGGAGGAGGAGGAGGAGGAGGAGGAGGAGGAGGAGTCGTCGTCACACTGCTCTTGTGAGGCAGATGATCTGATCCGGACAGTCAGGCAGAGAAGCCAGCAAAGCCTCCGTTTCTGAGCGGAGGCAGTCTCATAGGGCCTGCGCACACACAGCCTGCAGGGGGCAGCCGTGCACTGTGTCCACGAGCTCACGTGCTGAGCGCCTAAGTGGGGCAGAACAACACAGGGCAGCCGCAGACCCTTCGAAGCTCATCCAGCCTCCAATGCCGCCCACGTTCTCTTGAGACCTTGCCACTCTGGCTATAGCAGCCCGTCACTGCTGTATTTTAATGCAAATCTCAAGTTGCATCTTAACTGCAGTACCAGATAGAACAAAAAACTAAAATCTTAAAAAAAAAAAAAAAAAAAATTCAGATTTGTATCAGGCCAACCATATGGTGGCCTACACTTCTAATCTGAACACTTGGGAAGTGAAGGGAAGCAGAACTTCTATGAGTTCGAGGCCAGCCTGGTCTACACAGTGAGTTCCAGAACATCCAGAATCACACAGTGAGATCCCTTCTCAAAACAACCAACCAAACAAACAAAAAAAAAACAACCAAACAAACCAAGAGGAGGTTTCCAGAGGGAAAACCGGGAAAGGGGATAACATTTGAAATGTAAATAAATGAAATATCCAATTAAAAAAAAAAACAAACAAGAAACACAAACCAACCAAACAACCACAGTAACAAGAAAGAGCCAATCACAGTAACACCTACTTGTTATTTTTCTATCCTCCTGAGACAGAGCCCTGGTCTACAAAGCAAGTTTCAAGCCAATCTGGTCTATCTATGAGACCTTGTCTCAAAAATAAGTATAAAAAAAAAAAGACAAAAACAAAACCCACTAATCTGACAGGAGGATGAGCTGACCCAGACACACCTATCCCATCTCCATTAGACACCTGTCACAAGAGCTCAGGACTGGGCAGGCGCTCTGTAGAAGGACTGAGCTGACATCTTCGGGTTCTCATGCCTGCCCCACATATACACAGCCCTTACTTCTGCCTACAAGCTTTTGGAAGCCCAACCACACTTCAGCCCCACTTCAGTCTCCTGAGAACAGCTGCAGGCGTGGGCTGTCCCTCCTCCGGCAGCACACTGGGCCGCCCCACTGTGTAAGATGAGGACATGCTTAGTTAGGCCTCAGGTGTGGCACCCTCATGTGTCACCATCCAATCCCACGGCTTTTGCTGACCAGTGGTTTTAGCAGTCAGGGATGATGAGGGATGACGAGTGTCTAGACCTGTGTGGCCATCAGGGAAATACTTACATCACTATTTCTGAGTGTTCTTTTTGTTTTGTTTTCCAAGACAGAGTTTCTCAGGGCAGCGCTGACTGTTCTGGAACTCACTCTGTAGGCCAGGCTGACTTCAAACTCAGAGCTCACCTGCCTCTGCCTCCTGAGTGATGCCACCAGCAGCAAGCCTGAGTGACCCTTTGTGTGCTCACCTTTAAATACCTTTGGCACAGGCAGGGAAGCTTTTCCAGAAAGGCCGTACATGACCAGAAGAGTCCAGAGCTTTCCTGTGTGCTCACACAGACGTGTGTGCAATGATGGTTTTTAATCCTCTGCGTGGACTGCTTGGGAGAGTGACTCACCCTGCAGTTCAGGCTCCTTGCTGGTCCCTGCATGGCTCTCCTGTAGCCCTTGGTCGTAGACCAAGAGTTCTGACTGACCTCATATTTCCAAGGAAAGATACTTTAGGGGCATTGTCAGGATGTACTCGCTGATGTAAGTCCCTGAACCACTGTGGGTACCACACACACATACTGAAGCTGTTAGTTAAAACTTCAATAAGTGTAACCTTAAAAAATCATGCAAACCAAACAAAAAGAGAAAAAAGAAGAAACAAACAAACAAACAAAAAAATCATGCGCACGCCTTTAATCCCAGCACTTGGGAGGCAGAGGCAGGCGGATTTCTGAGTTCGAGGCCAGCCTGGTCTACAAAGTGAGTACCAGGACAGCCAGGGCTATACAGAGAAACCCTGACTCAAAAAAAAAAAAAAAAAAAAAATCATGCAACTTCCACCTCTACTGAAAACACCAAAGCTGTTAAATTATGGTTTTAAAAAACCCAAAAAAAACAGATGTGCTAGGTGAACTGTACAGATGTGGGTGTGCTAGGTGGCCTCAGGGCAGGCGTGAACACTTACCGGTTATAACACATGTGCTTCTGAAAATTCTTACTCAGAAAGTCCTTATAGAAGTCGGCCATCTCCTCTGCATCCAGCGTCGCTCTTTGGCCTAGAAGTAAGTCACAATTAGACATAACACGGGAGAAGCTGACCATGTCAGTGCACACTTAGAACCCAGCACTGTAGCTAAAAATAGAAGGATCAAAGTTTGAGGCCAGCCTTGCTATAGGAGATCCTGTCTTAAAAATCCAAAAACCAGCAGGGCAGTGGTGGCGCACGCCTTTGATCCCAGCACTTGGGAGGCAGAGGCAGGTGGATCTCTGTGAGTTCGAGGCCAGCCTTGTTTACAGAGTCAGTTTCAGAACAGCTGAGGTTCACAGAGAAACACTGTCTCAAAACACCAAAAACAACAACAACAACAAACAAAACAAACAAAAAAACCAGGGGACTATATATGGCTCAGTGGCTAAAGGCACTTGCTGCCAAGTCTGAAAACCTGAATTGAATCCCTGAGATCCAGAAGGTAAAAGGAGAGAACGAACTCTCACACTCATTGTCCTCTGACTCCCCACATGCCGTCCTAGGACTCACACTATAGTGCAGGTGGCCTCAAACACAGAGATCCAACTGCCTTTGCCTCCCAAGTGCTAGGACCAAAGGAAAGTGCCAACATGTCCAGCTAAAGATTCTATTTCAATTGTGTGTGCGTGTGTGTGTTTTTAAGTTTGGCTACAGTGGGTAGGTAGGATGCCTGCCTGCACAGGCCAGTAGGTGTCAGATGTCCTGGGAGCTAGAGTTACAGGTAGTTGTGAGCCACTTACATGGCTGCTGGGACCAACTCTGGGTCCTTCCAACAGTAAAAGCTCTTAACCACTGAGCTATCCTCCAGCCACCAGGTAAATAGTTTCACTACTTTCTATGTTTGCATTGTGTTCATGGATGCTCTGCCTGCATTATGTTAGTGCATCCCTTGCATACCTGTGCATCCCTTGCATACCTGGTGCCCACAGAGCAGAAGAGGATGTCTCGGCCCCTAGAGCCAGAGCTACAGATGGTTGTGAGCCACCAAGTGAGTGCTGGGAACGGAGAGCAGCTGTGCTCCTAACTGCTGAGCCATTTCACTAGCCAGGTATCTGTCAGTCTGGGTTTAGTGTTAAAAAAGAAACAAACAAAACAAAACAAACAAAAGAACAAGACTGGGGTGTGTTAGCTGACCCAGCATCCCACTGATCAGGAAGCAGGAGGAGCATAAAGAAATTCAAAGTCACTCCAGATTACACACTGAGTTCGAGCCTAACCCAAGCTACAAGCGATACTGTCTCAAAAGAAACAAAAAGAGGCTGGAGAGATGGCCCGGCAGTTGAGAGTACTGGTTCAGTTCCTGGAACTCACATGAAGGCTCACAACCATCTGTACTCTAGGGGATCCAAAGCCCTCTGTTGTCTGGTCTCTGAGGGCATCAGGTATGTACACGATGCACATATATACATGCAAAATACTCATACACATAAAAATAAATTATTTGTGTGTGGTATGTGTGTAAAGAGTTAATACAAACTTACAAAAGATCAACACATAAATGCTAACTGTAGCCAGGGGCGTGATGGTGCACACCTTTAACCCCAGCATGTGGGAGGCAGAGGCATGGATCTCTGAGTTCAAGGCCAGCCAGGTCTACAGAGTGAGTTCCAAGACAGCCTGAGCTACACAAAGAAACCTTATCTTGAGAAAACAAAATAAAATCCACCAACAAAAAGAGGGCACTGACTCCACACGTGCTCCATCAGGACTGCAGGGCTTTCCCAGCTTCCTAGACAGGGCTTTTGTTTGCTTTGCAAAAGTTATCACATATCAAAGACGCTAACAGCTCAACAATGGGTTAGAAGAGCAGGGCACGGTTAGCCTCTAACCCTGGCCATCAGAAGACAGAGGCAAGCAATCACAATGAGCTCAAGGCCAGTCTGGTCCACACCAGTCAAGGGAAGAGCCCAGTCTCCAAAGCAAGAAGGCTTGCATTTCCCAATTTCCAAACTTACTATGGAGCAGGCACAGATCACTGGACAGAACTTGGGCCCAGAGATAATAAACCTGAACACATGGGTCAGCCACAGTCGGCACATCCTTGGGGAAGGTGAGCATGTGCTCTGATGTCAGCAAGCACACACTGAGGCACGGGGGACAGTGTACCTAGGACAGGTGACCCTCTCTGATGCTCCCATCTGGTGGGTAGCACCCACTCTCAGGGATAATCTACGCATGAAAACTAGACAGCTCTGGAGTGGCACTGGTCCAGAGGCCAGTCTCAGGTACCTGGGCGATGGCTCGAGGATTTGATGGCGTGGTCGCCGAGGGAAGGGGTGCTCTGACTCGGAAGCTGAAAACCAACACCAACTACCTTGTGAGCTGCATGGGGGCATCTGGCAAGGGCTACACTCATCTCCTTTGGGTGGGGGTGCCATGCTAATACCTCCTGCAGACCTGCCTCTGGCAAAGAATCCTGTCTGGTAGTTCAGGGACAGGGGCACTAAAAGGGGGAGAGGCATCAGGCAAGTGCATGCCCACAGAACAGACAGAAACTCACAGAGCTGTCACAGCATGACAGAAACAAGTAGACCCCCCTCTGGCTCCACCCGCACCCTCCCACTGACTAGGCCTGGGCGGCCCTATGCTGAGGATAACCAAAGACCGAGTGGGTGGGGAGACTGGTCCACCTCTCCACAGCTGCACTTCGGTGTTCACCCTCAGCCAGCCTCTTATCAGGCAGCTGCAGGTGATCGGCCATCCTCTGTGCCTCAGTTTCCCACAGGTGCAGGCAATGGCATGTGTGCTCTGCATCCCTGCTGTGAAGAGCACCTGGAAGAGCCAGGCCTGCTAACCGCACACAGTGCTAACCGCACACAGTACTTTACTCACACTTGGTTCTCACTCAGTCCTGCTGTCTCCTCCTCCTACAGGACGCTTCTTTTTTTGTTTTTGTTTTCTTTAAGATTTATTTATGTATGTAAGTACACTGTAGCTGTACAGATGGTTGTGAGCCTTCATGTGGTTGTTGGGAATTGAATTTTTAGGACCTGGGCTCACTCTGGTCAACCCCGCTCGCTCTGGTCGGCCTCGCTCTGGTCGGCCCGGCTTGCTCAGTCCCTGCTCGCTCCAGCCCAAAGATTTATTTATTATTATACACAAGTACACTGTAGCTGTCTTCAGACACGCCAGAAGAGGGTGTCAGAT
>NC_034596.1:105747627-105756561 GCF_900095145.1 Mus pahari | reverse complement strand
AGGGAGGAGGGCAGCAGGAGGGAGGAGACACTAGGATGGAATCCAGTCCAGAGAAGCGTTCAGGGTGGCAACTCAGGGATCCTTAGAGAAGGGAGTTCCCTCGTCTCCAGCAGCATCTCTGGGCCTTTCATAACAAGGGAGCGGCTGTGGAAACAGGAAACCTGTTCCTCTGGAGGGCCAGGCTCTTCCTGGTTGGCCTTGTAGACTCCAACCTTGCCCTCCCTGCACCTAGTTCCTATCTAGCAACTGATGAGATAGATAGCCCTGCCTTCAGAGCCTGTCTGATCCTTGGCTGAGTTGGAGAGTTGACAGAGGCTCCGGGTAGGCTTGCTGCTGGTGCAGGGTACACAGGGAAGTGAACTGCAGGATGGAAGCAGGCAGAGCTGCCCACACCTAAAGCTTCCCCAAGGAGCTCTCAGACAGGCCTAGGGCCACCTCACCCAAACACCCTCAGGCCAATGATCAGACAGCAGGAACCCCAAGCTAATTCTTGTTCCATGCCTCCATCTCTCTGCCTCTTATTACTGAACATAAAGCTAACTGGAGCAGGGAGGAGGGTAAAGAGAAGGGTGGAAGAACAGGAAGGGAGGGGGAGGAAGGAGCCTTAATGGAGGGATGAAGAGGGAACTCAATTACAACATGTCATTACTGAAAATGTGTGGGTGTCTCACAAATGCCATCTGAGAAAGTGGATCTGTCTCCATGGCTCCCTCTTTTCTGGATGCACAAACACTTACGCAGTCAAAGAATGGAAAGAACTCCCTCCTGACACTGCTGTCGACATGAAATCAGGGCTTCCTGCCCTTGAAGTCGGTGAATTCCCCAGGCCATAGCAGAACCTGCAGAACGCTAACTAGTCTGCAGTGACTGGGCATCTAGACAAGCCCACTTTGAAATTAAAGAAAGCCTGTAAGGAAAACGCACTGAACTCGCAGTTCATGGCCGCTGCTTGTTCTCCTCTAGAAAGGGGATAGGGACTTCAGGCTAACACCAGCCACCAAAGCCACTCCGTCAGGACTGAGTGCGGAAGGAACCTTTCAGAACGCACAGACAGACACCTTCCTGCTTGAGATGCCTGCCCTGTTTGTTCAAAGCCAGAGGTTTCCTCCCCACTCAGTCACTGGTCCGCGGGTGCTGTTAAGGCAAACTCGTTGCAACCTGTTAAAAAACCCAGATGGCCCATGTCATCTTGGCTACCAATCCCACCAATCTGTTTCCTGGACATTGTCTGGCCATCCCTCTGGGCCTCCTTCATCCTGTGTTCCCATGGCAGCAGCCAGCCTCATTCAGCACAACCCCATGTCTGTCTGCTGATCCAGGACCCAGCATGGCTGGAAGCTGGCCTGGGCTTTGGCATCACTGGACAGAGGGATCAACCGGGAGGCAGAGGGCCAGGTTATGCAAAGCAAGAGAAGGGTAAGGTAGCACAGGAGAGGGTTTTAAGAACAAAAGAAGTAATTGCAGGGTGGCTCTGGTCCCATTGTCTGAGTACAGCCCACTGCTGGGGCCCTGTGACCCATGCTCCAGGTCCTTAGCATCCACTGCAACTGGATATCCCACTACAGGGACCCCAGTCATTCAGATGCTTTCAGTTCCCATGCTGAAACATCCATGGTGTTTGGGTCTAGACCATGACCTTAGGGGAAGCCATTTATCCGAAGGCAAGGCTGTGCAGTCCAATGGCTTGAGTGCTTACCCACAATGCTCAAGGCCTTGGATTCTATTCCCAGCACCATACACAAAGAGGAAAATCAAAGGACAAAGGAAGAGCTAAGCTCCGAGAGGCTGTGACACCCCCTGAAGATGAAGAGAAGAGATGGCCAGGAGCCTTTGGGAACCGATGACACACACACATGAGGCAGGGAGTCTGCAGGCAGTGGGACAGTGAGGACACAGAGGCTGTCTGGACAGTGCTCCCCTTCATTAACACTTTTTTTCTACAACAGTAACAGCGCAAACGTACTAACCTGACTCAGTCCGCAGGCCTGAGCCTTTAGCTTGTAGTCTTGAGTAAATGAATTCTTCTTTTTCCTGAAAGATGACCATCAGAACTCTCTTAGCCAGATGTCTGGAAAGCACCTATACTCCCTGACCTAGGGAAGTGGAGTGGGGATGGGGGCTCTGGAGACCAAAGTTATCCTCAGCTACAAGTTTTGAGCTCACCCTGGGCTACATGAGGCCCTGCCTCAAAAAAATCAAATTTGATTTTAAAAATATTAAAACCTTTGGGCTGGAGAGATGGTTCAGTGGTTAAGAACAATGATTGCTCTTCCACACGTCCTGAGTTCAATTTTTCAGCAATCACATGGTGGCTCACAACCATCTGTAATGGGATCTGATGTTCTTTTCTGGTGTGTCTGAAGACAGTGACAGTGTGCTCATATACATGAAATAAATAAATAAATTTTAAGAAAATACTAAAATGCCGGGTGTGGTGGCACACGCCTTTAATTCCAGCACTCGGGAGGCAGAGGCAGGTGGATTTCTGAGTTTGACGAGGTCAGCCTGGTCTACAGAGTGAGTTCCAGGACAGCCAGGGCTACACAGAGAAACCCTGTCTTGAAAAAAAAAAAGAAAGAAAGAAAGAAAGAAAGAAAGAAAGAAAGAAAGAAAGAAAGAAAGAAAGAAAGAAAGAAAGAAAATACTAAAACCCAAACAAACAACTGTGTTCTTAGCCAGGAGTAGTGGTCCACATCTGTTACCTCAGCTATTCAGGAGGCTGAGGCAGGAGTATAAAAGTTTGAAGCAGGGCTGGAACTGTAGCC
Source organism: Mus pahari (assembly GCF_900095145.1). Classification (NCBI taxonomy): domain Eukaryota; kingdom Metazoa; phylum Chordata; class Mammalia; order Rodentia; family Muridae; genus Mus; species Mus pahari. The sequence continues at coordinate 105,753,796 of NC_034596.1, read as the reverse complement.
CACAGGCAGAGCACTTGCCTAGGGCAAAGCCCTGTGTTAATCCCAGCACTGAAACCGAGAGGCAAAGAGAGAGAACTTCTCTCCAGCTCCTACTGCTCTTGACTAGAGCACAAAGCTGAGAAAGTTGGGGCAAATTTCCTGAGAAGCATCACACTGTAAACCCTGCTTCTTAAAAAGATGTATTTTGGGCTGGAGAGATGGCTCAGTGGTTAAGAACACTCACTGCTCTTCCAGAGGACCTGAGTTCAATTCCCAGCAACCACATGGTGGCTCACAACCATCTGTAATGGGATCCGATGACCTCTTCTGGTGTCTGAAGACAGCTACAATGTACTCATAATAATAAATAAATCTTAAAAAAAAAGATTTATTTTATGTGTGTATGTCTGAGGGTCTACACATACATCTGTGTATAACATGCATGCACAGTGCCTGAGGAGGCCAGAAGACAGCTTGGATCTCCTGGAAGGAGAGTTACAGAGTCGTGAGCTGCCATCTGGGTGCTGGGGACTGAGACTGGTATTCTGGAAGACCAGCCAGTGCTTTAACCGTGAGCCGTCTCTCTAGCTGTGATCAAAGCTCGTTTTATAGAGACTGACCTTGAATTCCTGATCCAGAGTGCTGGGGTAACGGGTGTGTGCCACCATGCCCAGTTTGATACAGGAATTTAAAAGATGTTCAATGAATTTGGGAAGGTGGGTTGTTTATAAATCCACAGGATACAAAAAAACACTCATGTATATTTCCTTTTCCATTAGGATATTTATCTGTGTTTTTAAGCTGCTAAGAATCTCATTAGTGACAACGATGGCAGTGACTTCTTATAAACTGGCAATGCATTCAGGACAGAGCTAGTCCTTGCTACTGCTCTCCCTAGAAAGCCTCAATGTGACTTAAGACAAGGTGTCTTCCACACAGTTACATGCTGGTTTATAACAATCTAAGACCAGGGGTCTTCCACACAGTTACAAGCTGGTTTATAACAATCTTTTTATCTCTTAGAAAACATTGTTTCGAGCCAGGACCTCACTATACATAGTGACACAGACATATCTCACATACATAGTTCTGGTTAGTCTGGAGCTCACTACGAGAAGACTAGCCTTGAACTAGAGATTTTCCTGGCTTTGATGGCCAAGTGCTGGGATTAAAGGAATGCATGGCCACACCTGGCTGCTAAAGACACTATTAAGAAGACACAAAGTATTCTATGTATTCCCACAAACTGCAATCAGAAAGGCAACAACGTAACTGCTAAGAACGTACGTAGTGCCCCCAAGTGGCTGAGTGGATTTCCCTAACTGATCTGAACCCCACACTTACCTTATTAAAGGACAAATTCTGCTTGGCCCAGAACTGCTGATTCCATTCTTGCGTTTCTTGTCTCAATTCTCTAAGTCTTTGTTCCAAGGGAGACTCGTTTTCAGGGATGTGAAAATGAACAGGACGAAGGTTTGAGTATTTGTCTGGGGGGCCTATCCAATCATGGCAAGACTGTCTTGGAGGGTGGAATCTTGAGACCTTTAATGAAATGAAAGGAATCAGTGAGTTAACTAAACCAGACCCTGGTGTTACAAAACTAAAAACCTGCGTTTATTCAAGGCCCTCATCAGCTTACTCTGTGAAAGACTATAATGTATCAAAACTAAAAGAGCTATAATTGTATAATTTTGTTTTATTTTCCTTTTTGGTTTGTTCAGACATGATCTAACAATGTGGCCTAGGCTTGATTCACAATCCTTTTTTTTCTTCTTCTTCTTTTAAGATTTATTTATTTTATGTATATGAGCATACTGTAGCTGTACAGATGGTTGTGAGTCATCTGTACAGCTGTACATATGGTTGTTGGGAATTGAATTTTAGAACCTCTGCTCGCTCAGATCACCCCGCTTGCTCAGTCCTTGCACGCTCCTGCCCAAAGATTTATTTATTATTATAAGTACACTGTAGCTGTCTTCAGACCTACCAGAAAAGGGTATCAGATCTCATTATGAGTGGTTGTGAGCCACCATGTGGTTGCTGGGATTTGAACTCAGGACCTTCGGAAGAGCAGTCAGTGTTCTTACCTGTTGAGCCATCTCACCAGACCCAATTCACAATCCTTTTGCCTCAGCCTCCCAAGTTGGTATTACAGGCAGACACCACATACCTGGCTTAAATATTAACACTATTATACTGTTCACCAAATGATGCTTAAACAGTTCCACATGCTGACAGAGGCCAGGCCTGGTAGGCAGGCCAGTAACTCCAACCAAGAAGCCGAGGCAGGATCGTACTTTGAAGCCAGCCTGGACAATTTAGTAAATCCTGTCTCAAAATCCTGTGTAACTAAAGTAAAAGGACCAGGGATATACCTGAGAGGTAAAAGTGTTCACCTAGCACTCTCAAGGCTCTGAGTTCTACCATCGGTACACCTAAAATTAAAATGTATACATGTGTGCGTGTGTATGTGTATACTTTGTTCTGAAGATACTACTATGGCTGTTGGAGCCCAGTACTTTCAGGGCTCAGCAAACATGCACACATTACACATATTCACATACATAACATAAATAAAATAAAAATAAATCCTTTAAATATTTAGAAAAACCAATATTCTGCCCATATGCTTGTTGTTGGGTATAAACTAGATACTTATCATATCAATCCTCCTTTTTACATGATTTTTTTTTAATTTTTTTTTTTATGGGCATTATTGTTTGGCCTGCGTATATGTCTGTGTGAATGTATTGCATCCCCTGGGAGTGGCATTACAGACAGTTGTGAGCTGCCATCTAGGTGCTGGGAATTGACTCTGGGTCCTCGGGCAGAACAGTCAGTGCTAACAGAATGCCATCTCTCCAGCTCTAACATCAACCATCTGAAGACATCTTCAAAATGAGTACTGTTATTCCAGATCAGGCCAGGAGTGATGGGCTGGAGACAGCTCCGTTAACAGCGCTCCACACATGCGGGGCAAGCACTCTGCCTCACGGAGCCCCAGCCTCTAATGCGTCTATTTATCAGATTTTGTAGTTGTAAAGATTGAAACCAGACCTCATGTTTTGCTATATACTTTTAATAGAAAAAATAAAATTTAAAAAAGGAATGATCTCGGCATAGTGGCTGTGTCTGGAATCCCAGCACGCAGGAGGCTGAGGTAGAAGCCTACTTACTCCTCCAATGAAACACCATGGGGACCAGCATGTCTACACTGGCCCCACCCCTGACATTCTACACCTCAACTCATGCTACCCCAGAGGGTAGCCAAAGCAATCTCTCCTAAGTGCTTTCCCCCCTGGAGCTGAGGACCAAACCCCTGGCCTGTGCTGCTAGACAAGTGCTCTGCCACAGAGCTGAATCCCTAACTCAAGCACTTCCTTTAAAAGCCCTGCCTGGTGATGCGCAGCTTTAACCCAGGACTTAGGAGGCAGAGGCAGGCAGACCTGAGTTTGAGTTCAGGCTGGTCTAAGGCAGCCAGGGTGAAAAACGACACCCAGCAGTGAGGTTGGAGCTGAGTGATTGACTGCACTCCGTGCACCTAAGCAGAGCCCTAGTTCAGTTCCTAGTACTCCCGGCAGGCAGCTCAAAGCTGTGGCCATCCCAGTTGCAGGCGGATCTGACACATCTGGCCTCTGTGGGTACTACTCTGTTGTATGTACACCTGCGTGTGCACACACACAACACCTGATCCAAAAGAAAAATATTTCGGTTCTTTAAAGTTTATTTTTATGTGCACAGGTGTTTTACCTGTATGTATGCCTAGGAACTGTAAAGGCCAGAAGACAGTGTCAGATCCTCTGAAAATAGTTATAGTCATTGTGAGCCGCTATATAGGCGCTGCTGAGAATTGAACCTGGGTCCTCTGTAAGAGCAGCCAGTGCTCTTAACCACTGAGCCACCTTGTTTGCCATATACTTTGTCTTTATTATTTGGTTTTGTGGAGCTGTAGCAAACTCTGAACCTGATCCATTTAAGGCAAGCACCCTAGCCCCGAGCTAGAGTCGCAGTCCCCAGTGGCTTAGCTTTGGACACGTGTGTGTGGGTGTGTGCGTGCGCGTGTGCGCTTGTCAGTTTGGGTTGTACAGTTGGAGTGTGAGCCCTGTGCCTGTGCCACTGAGCACTGCCCCAGCCCAGGCTTAACAACTGAAGCACATGTGGCAATTCTGGATAAGGTAACATCCGCATGCTCACAAGTGCTAAGTGGCAGTCAGAAGTTAACGGCAGGTGTCTTCCTCGGTCACCTTCTACACCATATTTAATATGAGGCCTCTCACCAAAGCCCACAATCTGCCTGTTTCCATGTTCCTGCCACCACAAGGACTATGGGCACACTAGATTCTTACATGGGTGCTAGGGATCCAACCCATCTTCCTGATGGTGTGGCACACACCTGACACAGTAAGCCATCTCTCCCAACCTTCTGAAGGCTTATCTCCCCTTCCTGTGTGTGTGTGTGTGTGTGTGTGTGTATACGTGTGGAAGCCCAAGGTTGGCACTGGGTGTCTTCCCCTGTTGCTCTCTACCTTGTATACTGAAGCAGGGTATCTTGCTCAACTTAAAAGTCAGTTGCAGCTATTCTAGTGAGCCAGCTGGTTCCAGGGATTTCGTTTCTGCTTCTCACATGCTGGGATTCCAAATCAGTAATCACACTCACTCAGATTTTTACACGGATGCTAGGGGTCAGAACTCGGGTCCTTGGGCTTTTGCAGCAAGCCCTTTAGCACTGAGCCATGTCCCCGACCCAGGCTTAATTTACACAGACTACTCAGCACATACAGCAAGTTTGGATGAGTTAGCATCAACATGTTCGAAGTCCTAAGTGAGCCAAGAGCTGAGCATGCCCTTCGCATCTCGGGTCTTTGGAACTCAAGCTGCTAGCTTAGGAGCTCCCCTAGGTCTAGCCACAGAGGCTCGAACGCTGGGATTGTAGGCAAGTAGACTGGCCCAGGGTCCTGAGTTAGAGCTTCTCAGGAATGTGAAGATACAGAGGCAGGTAGGCCCTTGCGAGCAGGTGCAGTGGAAGGCTAAGCTTATCCAGGGGAGATGGGGAACTCAAGGGATTGGTGGAGAAATGCTATACAGCTCCTGCTGCTAAAGAGTGCTGGACACAGGGGCTGGTGAGATGGCTCAGTGGGTAAGAGCACCCGACTGCTCTTCCGAACGAATGTTCTGGTCCCTCCACTTCTCATAACAACTTGAAAGATATTTATCTTTGGCTATGATGGGTTAATTCCTCTGCTTTCCCTATATGAAAATACCTGAGTCTTTGTTCACCAAGCAGATGGTATTAGGAAAGAGAGAAAGAGGCCTGGGGGAGGGAAAAAACACTTTCTGTAAAAGAAACCTCCCTCTGTAGAGTGAATAATTACTGTAATTTAAGTTCTTACACTGTAAGAACATAATGCCTGGCTTCCTGAAGCGTGGACAGGAAGGCTATGCGTGGGAAGGGAGGCTGCACACGGGCCATGCACCCTGCGGTGAGCCAGACAAGAATCCAGCACTTCCCAGTCAGCCAGCCTGACAGCCCTGCCCGCTGCTCCACAGCTCCCTCCTCCCAGGCAGAGCTGCACAGACGAAGCCACAGTGGGAGATGGGATATCATGGAGAATGCACTCGGCCAGAGGCTTCTTGCTTTACAAGGCTCCTCTAAGATGAGAGCTCAAAGAGCTAAGAGTTAGGGTCTGCAGCCCCCTACTGCATAAAAGTGCTACACAAACCACCGAGCCAAACTGAGCCAGTGGAAAGATGATATCCCACCAGGCATGCAAGCGGCAGAATCTGCTTTCTTGACTGTCTGCAAGGGAAAGCATCCAGAACTGACCACTGACCACGGTAGGAGCTCCCTTCCTGGAGTCCTCCATATTTACTGCCTTATTATCTCTGTCTTCCCTACCATCCCCACCCAAGGCCCGCTTCTCAGGTGGGCCACTGAAGTGCTGTCTTAGTCAGGGTGACTTACTGCTATGGTAGCATCTTGGGGAGAAAGGGGTTATTCCACTCACAGTTCCGTATCAAAGCAATGAGGTCAGGAGCTCACACGGAGGCCAGAGGGACACTCTTACTGGCTTGCTCCACATGGCTTACTCAGCCAGTTTTTGGTTTTTTTCCGAGACAGGGTTTGACTGTGTAGCCCTGGCTGTCCTGGAACTCATTCTGTAGACCAGGCTGGTCTTGAACTCAGAAATCC
>NC_034596.1:105744032-105746786 GCF_900095145.1 Mus pahari | reverse complement strand
AAAAAAAGAAAATGTCCTACAGGCTTGCGTACATGTATACAGTCTGATCTTCTTCTCTTTTCTTTTCTTATTTTTGGTTTTCAAGACAGGGTTTCTCTGTGTAGCCCTGGTTCTCCTGGAGCTCTGTAGGCCAGGACTGCCTGTTTGCTAGCTGGAGACATTTTCGTAATTGAAGTTTCCTCCTTCTCAAGACAACTTTAGCTTTTGTCAAGTTGGCATAAAACTGCCTACCACACTTACTGAATCTTATTGGTGGCTGTTTCCAACTCCCAACTCCTTTTAGAAGTTGGAAGCTGGGCGTGGTGGCGCACACCTTTAATCCTAGCACTCGGGAGGCAGAGGCAGGTGGATTTCTGGAGTTCAAGGCCAGCCTGGTCTACAGAGTGAGTTCCAGGACAGCCAGGGCTATACAGAGAAACCCTGTCTCGGAAAACCAAAAAAAAGAAAAAAAAAGAAGTTGGCACCCTGGAGGTATTCCCCTGGACGGTCAGGGCCCAGTCTTACACTGCAGCTTGGTAACTTCTTATCAATTCTCTAGGAGTCAGGCAGCTTTAGCAGATCCACATTTGGGGTTGGGGATCAGCCTGCTTGTTCTGCATAAAACATAAATTACCAGATGAAGCCCTACTGCACAGTCATCTGTGTCTGCTAAGAATTTCTGTAGCCCCCCCTCCCCACTTCAGGGACACACACAGAAATGCCAGCCATCACTAGACACATGACTCCATTGATGCTTCATTAACATATTTTAGGACATGGCTTTCAAAAAATACAGAGGTAGCTTCATCAGGAGCCTGTCTGTCTGTCTGTAGCATTTCTTTTTTCTTTAGGTTTTTCAAGACAGGGTTTCTCTGTGTAGCCCCGACTGTCCTGGAACTCACTCTGTAGAACAGGCTGGCTGGATGACCAGAGAAAGACATTGAAGATGGATTTAGGCATCTCAGCAGTGGGAGGACCAGCCTCTGAGGGACTAAACTCCAGACAGCTTTCCAGAGGCTTCTTTATTGTTACACAGAAGGCGCTTTTAAGAAGTTACTTTCTTTTTTTTTTTTTTTTTTTTAAAGATTTATTTATTATTATATCTAAGTACACTGTAGCTATCTTCAGATGCACCAGAAGAGGGCATCAGATCTCATTACAGATGGTTGTGAGCCACCATGTGGNCTTCAGATGCACCAGAAGAGGGCATCAGATCTCATTACAGATGGTTGTGAGCCACCATGTGGTTGCTGGGATTTGAACTCAGGACCTTTAGAAGAGCAGTCGGTGCTCTTAACCACTGAGCCATTTCTCCAGCCCAAGAAGTTACTTTCTGTGTACCAAAACCTTTTATCTGATCTAGGAGTTGTCTGAAGGAACTATAACCTAAGCAAGTCTCAGCCAGGCTTCCTGGTTTATCAGGTATGTCCCAGGACTACGCTATGCAAAGGCTCTGAATCCTTCAGAAAGGACAACTTCATAAACCTCAGACAACCACTGACTATTTAAAAATGGTAATGTCAATACCTAGGTGCCATCACTCCAGAATTCATGCCAGGCATAATGGCTCTGCTAAAATTCTGCTACACTCGAACTTAGAGATCCACCTGCCTCTGCCTCCCCCATGTGCTGGGAATAAAGACAAGTGACACCACTGCCTGGCAACATTTTATGAAGTTAAAACTTGCTTTTCTTTTTTGAGAAAGGATTTTCCCCAAAAGCATATAGCCCAGGTTTTCCTCAGAACCCTATATGCACTATACCCAGCCTATGTTAACATTTTTAAGGAATGCCACAGCAGTAATGATATGTCAGGTCAGGAGGCCATGGTTCCAGTAATGGGCAACAGGCCTGCTCAGTGGACAATCATTGCATGTTTTCTTTTGTCAATGATGAGGATGTAAATGGTGTCAATGTCCAGTATCTCATTCAACGTTTACCCCTGGGGCTGGAGAGATGGCTTGGTGATTAAGAGCACTAGCTGCTCTTCCAGAGGACCCAACTTCAATTCCCAGGGCCCACATGGAAGCTGACAACCATCTATAACTCCATTTCCAGAGGATACAACACGCTACATTTAGCCTCTACAGACACTGTATGCATGTGATGTACAGATACACACATAGGCAAAAAATTTATACACATAAAAATTTAAAAAACAAACAAGGAACAAACCCTGCAACAGGGCATGGTAGTGCCCGCCATCAATCCTAGCAGTCAGGAGGCAGAGACAAGCGGGTCTCTGTGGGTCTGAGGCCCTCCTGGTCTTTGGGAGTGAGTTCCAGAACAGTCAAGTTACACAGAGAAACCCTATCTCAAATCAAAAACAAACCAAGCCAAACAAAAGACCAAAACACCAGGGTGGTCCATGTGACCCAGTCCTGGAGCTGTGGAAGGAGGAGGCAGAGGGAGCCAGAGGTGGTTGCGCATGCCTTTAATTCCAGCACTCGGGAGGCAGAGGCAGGCAGGTTTCTGAGTTGGAGGCCAGCCTGGTCTACAGAGTGTGAGTTCCAGGACAGCCAGGGCTACACAAAGACACCCTGTCTTGAAACCGCCCCCCCTCAAAAAAAGGGGAAGGGAAGCAATAAGTACACAGAGACCAGAAATAAAGTTATGAAGGTATGAAAAGTGGTCTCCTTAAAGCAAGACCGGAGAGATAAAGGAAAATATGCACCGGGCGATGGTGGTGCATGCCTTTAATCCCAGCACTTGGGAGGCAGAGGCAGGTGGATTTCTGAGTTCAAGGCCAGCCTGGTCTACAAAGTGAGTTCCAGG
>NC_034596.1:105729016-105744021 GCF_900095145.1 Mus pahari | reverse complement strand
GTTTGGTTTGGTTTCTCAGTGTAACCAGACCAGGCTGGCCTCAAACTCAGAGACCTGCCCGTCTCTCCCTCCAAGCACAAAGTAACTCTTAAGACTTGCGATTCACAGGCTGGTGAGATGGCTCAGTGGGTAAGAGCACCCGACTGCTTTTCCGAAGGTCCGGAGTTCAAATCCCAGCAACCACATGGTGGCTCACAACCATCCGTAACAAGATCTGATTCTGGAGTGTCTGAAGACAACTACAGTGTACTTACATATAAATAAATAAATAAATAAATAAATAAATAAAGACTTGCTATTCACAAAGTTTCTCTGCAATACAGCAATCAGTCTTACAGTCATTTAATTACTCAGGAAACAAGAAAGGTAACAACATGGAGGAAACAGACCTGAGGCAAAACTGTTTTCTTTTGTGCCTCCCAATATTTACCATAATGGGACATTTAGATCTTAAAAAACATAGCACAGGTAGTACAGAATTAGGCAAGCTCTGGCTGGTAGCCAGGCCCCCTAGCCACAGTCATTCCCTCTGCTACTGTCCCAGAGGTGAGCAGTACAGGCTTTGCCCCTTGGACTCCAAAAGGCTGAAGGGTACCCTGAGGATCCAGACCCCAGGTAGCTTGTTTTGAGAGAGGGTCTCACCGTGTGTGTGACCCTGGCTCCCCTGAACCTGCTATGCAGACCAGCTTGCCTTTCCAGTTGAAGGCGGTGCCACCATGCCTCCAGCCAGACTCCTCAAAGGCTGCTGCTTGTCAGCCTTTTTCCAGCATTGGTTCACCAAAAAAACGAAGGTCAGGCAAGGTGGCTCAGAGGGCAAAAGCATTTCATGCGAAAGCCTGAGTTCCACCCCTGGCACCCACCATGGAAGGGGGTAAAGGCTCTCCAGAAAGCTTTCCTCTCAACTCTGCCGCAGGCATATTACACAAAATCATAGCAATTTTTAAAAAAGTAAAAATGAATGTTAAGGCAAACTCTCACCATGAGAAAGCTGTTGGGTAAGTTAAAGTTTTCCCTCCCAAAGCATGTTCAGACACCTGTTTTATTTTTTTCCGGCCAAGGACTAAAGTTCTATTTTCTAAAGACAGACATGAAGGCTTGCTTCTTTCTTGTGCCAGGAAACTGAGTCAGAGGCCAGGGTCCTAAGGCAACAAATCTAAACTGGAGTAGTCAAAACTTCAAAGCTGCACTTATAATAAAAGTGTGCTACGAGACACAGCATAGCAGAAATGAACATTTTCACAGCATTTTGTAATTCTTTGTTTTGTTTGTTTGTTTGTTTTTCGAGGCAGGGTTACTCTGTGTAGCCCTGGCTGTCCTGGAACTCACTCTGTAGACCAGGCTGGCCTCGAACTCAGAAATCCGCCTGTCTCTGCCTCCCAAGTGCTGGGATTAAAGGCGTGCACCACCACGCCCGCCCGGCTATTTATTTTTATATATGTGAGTGCACTGTTACTGTCTTCAGTGTTCTTAACAGCTGAGCCATCTCTTCAGCCCCGCAACTGGTTTTCTGAAAAAGGCTTCCGCCCATTCTCGCTGCAGACACGCACTGTGGGTCTCTGGCATCGCGTGCACATTTACAAACAACGCGAAGTCTACAGAAGTGGGATGATGAAGTCAGCCACCGCTTTAAGTCGAACACTAGTCCTAACGAAGCGAAAGTGAGAAAGCACCCACTTCAAGAGCTGTGTCAATACAAATGGGAACTAACTTGGGACTAAGCAAGGCTCGCACTCTCCGCAGCGGATCCGCTGCAACGATCGTCAGTCCGTCCGAGAGATGCAGGCGGCGTGGGGTTGCTCAGCGGCCTTCCTCCCTGCCAGCGCCCCGGCAGCCCGCTTACCCGGCTGGACGCCGCATCCCTGCGATCGGTAGGGCGCTCACGGGCCAACCTAACGCCGCCGCCGGAGAAGGACCGGCAGAGAAGCCGGCGAAGCGCTGCGCTTCCGGGCCGCAAAGCCGCCATGGCCCGCGCGTACGGCGGGATCGCGACAGTGGAAAGGTTGGCTTTACGGCGGCGTCGCAAAGCCCCAGGCGACGCGCGGCGAGGCCGACCGTGCGCCTTCCCTGGGACGGACGCCGGGCGGCGCGGCCCGCGCGGGGCGAGGAGGGGACGAGTTTTCCCCGGGCTCGCAGCTGACGGGCCCGCTCTGCGAGGACGGCGACGCCGCTGCGGAAGTGGAGGCGGCGGGGCGCGATGGCGCGTGCGGCCCAGGTGAGCGCGGGGCGAGGGCGAGGGCGAGGGCGAGGGCGCGAGCTCGGTTCTCCCGGACTCGGGCGCCCCGCCGCCCTCGCTGCGCAGGCCCGCGCCCGCCGCGCGCCCATTGTGAGGTCAGGCGGCGGCGCGTCCGGCCGGGCCGAGACCCGGGAGCGGCCGCCGCGGCCAGTAGCTGCCGCCGCCTCCGCCGGCCCCTTCACCGGCTGCCCGGGTCAGACCTAGCCGGGAAGGGCGAGGGGGGATGCCGCTGGGGGCCCCGCTGCCGCGCCGCTCCCCGTGAAGGGCCGATCTCCCACCTCGCCGCCCCCCGCGGCAGCCAAGACCGCCGCCGCCCAGACCTCTCGGGGTAAAGCGCTGCGAGGGCCGGGCTTGGACCCTCCCGGGGACTGAGTTCTGTGGCCTGCCCGCCAGAAGTGAGCTGTTTGACAGAAACCTGAGAGCGTGGGAAGTGCTCTAAGCACACGTACGGGGAGGCGAGTGACCTAGTTCATCGCAGTCGTCAGGTTTGGGCGGCGGGTATTTGAAGTCGAGGGCGAGGATCTGGAAGTTTCTTAGTTCTTTCTGAAAAGTAGAAAGTTAGCTAGCCGTCTGGCCGAATGGTGCTCCTGTGAGTTTGGAAGAGCTACTGTTAACTTCCAAAGAGTAGATCAGGGTGTGGGGATCTAAGGAAATTGTGTTGCTAACCTGATGGGTTGACTAGAATGGAAGCGTACGCAGCTCGCTCATGGTTTAAGACAGAATCCATAGGCCTAGACATCCGCCCAGGCTGGACCATGAGGACCTTCCGTCTGTCCTTAAAATCCCTGCTGTGTTGCCCTATTTCCGTTTTGCTTTGGATTCTTAGCGTCACCAAGTAGCCCATGGTGATCTTGAGTTCGTAGTTCCCTTTGCTCTGTCTCCCTGAGGCTAGGATTGTAGGCATACACCAGCACACCAGCTTGCTTTGTTTTGTCCCTGTCCAACTATTTTCAGAGAGGGAGTAGACGTGTCACATCTTCCCGTTCTCCAAGCAGCCTTTTAAACCTTTGACGAAACCTTTTGTGTGTTTTGGTGCATGCCCAGGTGCCAGAGTTTGGCCTCCCCGCCGCCATCATTTCTGTGGTGTCCTTCGACTTTGGGTTTTGAAGCGGGACTTCTCATTGTCCTGAAGTTCCTCAGTTAGGCTAGGCTAGGCTGCCAGTGAACCACGGAGATCCATCTATTGGTCTCTCCCCGGCACTGGCTTGCCTGGCTTTTCCGTTTTATTTCATGTGCGTTGGTGTTTCGCCTGCATGGATGTCTGCGCATCACTGAGTGCCTGGTGCCTGTGAATACAGAAAGGGAATTGGATGCCCTGGAACTGGGGTTACCTGTGGTCATGAGCTGTCATGTGGTGCTAGTAATCAAACCCAGGTCCTCTAGAGAGCACCCAAGGTGTTTAACCACTGAGCCCTCTCCAGACCCTCCCCTGGCTTTTTTTCACATATGTTCTGGAGTTCCAGCTTGGACACTTGACGGAGAACTATCTCCACAGCCCAAATGAGCCCTTTTAAAAGGTGTGCTAAAAAGGAGTGTTCAGAATGGGTTCTTGTCCTGCAGAGACTGTAATACCTTGTCATTCTTGCTATCTTTCAGTGCTTGTGAAAGGGAACACAGAAGTATGGATATGGGAAACCAACACCCCTCCATTAGTAGGCTTCAGGAGATCCAGCGGGAAGTAAAAGGTATAGAGCCACAAGTGGTTGGCTTTAGTGGCCTGTCAGATGACAAGAACTACAAGAGGCTGGAGAGGATTCTGACCAAACAACTTTTTGAAATTGACTCTGTGGATACGGAAGGGAAAGGAGATATCCAGCAAGCTAGGAAGAGGGCGGCACAGGAGACAGAGCGCCTCCTCAAAGAGCTGGAGCAGAATGCCAACCACCCACACCGCATCGAGGTCCAGAATATCTTCAAGGAAGCTCAGGCCCTCGTGAAAGAAAAGATTGTGCCCTTTTACAGTGGTGGCAACTGTGTGACTGACGAGTTTGAGGAGGGCATCCAGGACATCATCCTGAGGCTGACGCACGTGAAAACCGGAGGGAAGATCTCCTTGCGGAAAGCAAGGTACCGCACACTGACCAAGATCTGTGCGGTGCAGGAGATTATTGAGGACTGTATGAAGAAGCAGCCGTCCCTGCCACTGTCTGAGGATGTGCATCCTTCCGTGGCCAAAATCAACTCTGTCATGTGTGAGGTGAACAAGGCCAGAGGGACGCTGATTGCACTGCTGATGGGCGTGGACAGTTCCGAGACTTGCAGGCACTTGTCATGCGTGCTGTCAGGACTGATTGCCGATTTAGATGCTCTAGATGTGTGTGGGCGCACAGAGATCAGAAATTATCGAAGGGAGGTGGTGGAAGATATCAACAAATTACTGAAATATCTAGACTTAGAAGAGGAAGCTGACAGTACGCATGCATTTGACCTGGGACAGAACCATTCCATTATAAAAATTGAAAATGTTCTAAAGAGGATGAGAGAGATAAAAAATGAACTGCTCCGGGCGCAGAGCCCTCCTGAACTGTACCTGAGGGCCAAGACGGAGCTGCAGGGCTTGATCGGGCAGCTGGATGAGGTGAGTCTCGAGAAGAACCCCTGCATCCGGGAAGCCAGGAGAAGGGCGGTGATCGAGGTTCAGACCCTCATCACGTACCTGGACCTGAAGGAAGCCCTGGAGAAGAGGAAGTTGTTCCCATGTGAGGAGAACCCCCCACATAAGGCCGTGTGGGAGATCCTTGGAAACCTGTCTGAGATCCTGGGCGAAGTCCTCTCATTTGGTGGAAATCGAACTGATAAGAACTACATTCGTCTGGAGGAGCTACTGACCAAACAGTTGCTGGCTCTGGATGCCGTTGACCCACAGGGAGAAGAGAAGGGTAAGGCTGCCCGGAGGCAGGCTGTGAAGCTTGCCCAGAGTATCCTCAGCTACCTGGACATGAAGTCGGACGAGTGGGAGTACTGATGGACCTTCGCACTTCATCTCCTTTAGAGAGCTTTCAGCTCATGGAGCCTAAATGTAACTTCTATGTGCATAGTCAATCTCAGTATTTATGATTTAATCAAATTATATTCAGTATTTCTGCTGCTTTTGATGTTGCAAACGAATATCATTATAGCCCATTACCTTTTCCATCTGGCTCACTATCCTTACAAATGTGTGGTTTGTGTTTATTTTGTGTGTTTTTAATGGGAACACGAAAAGGGCAGCATTCCTAAGTTTTAAATGAGTTGTGCAAGCATTAAATGCAGAATTTGAGAGTCTAGAAACAGATTAGACTTTTCTAACTCTAGCCAAATTAAGAGGAGGAGGAAATTCCAGGGTTGAATAAAGTCCAAGCATAAAAAAAGATGCTTTATTATGCTAAACAGTGCTGGGACTTTTTAAAGTTACAAGGCCTGATGGGTCCTGCCCAGTTTTAATGGAGTGGGGTTTTTGTTTGGATGGTCTGTTTTATCATAAACATTTTTGCTTGGAAAAAAAATCTGTTCCCCTGTGCTTTTCATTTTAGAGGGGGGAATCTTGTTTCCAACACACAAAATTAATGAAGCCTAACAACCCAAAATTTGAAACCACACTGAAGAAGGGATGAAACATCACATTTGATACCTTCAAGCTATTTTTGCTTGTGTGATCTCAGCTTAAAATTCTCCTTATTAGTTAATAAGGTTAGGGAACATTTAAATGACGCTAGTGGACCTTTAGAGAAAAAAAAAGTGTCGCTCTCGAAACTGCAGAATGAAAGTCGTGGTGCCTGGTGTCAGGTCACTCCAGAGCTATCAGGAGCAACTACCTGTAGCATAAATGAGATGAATCCCTCTGTCAGTCACAGCTGTGAAATGGACAAGCCTGTTAAACATAACGTTTTTTACACCATGATACGAAACACTATTGTAAATCCAGAGGGACTGGTCTCCGCACCCATCAGATAAAGTCAGCAGCAGCTAGCACCCTAATAGCACCTGTAGCTCACACTGACACTACGACTCCTGCCTGAAAAGTCATTAGACCCTGTCAGTTATATAAAGGGTTTTATCCTTCCATGTGTTTCCGTGAATATTTTCTTTTTCTTTTTCTTTTTTTTTTTTTTTTTTTTGGTTTTTCCAAGACAGGGATTCTCTGTGTAGCCCTGGCTGTCCTGGAACTCACTCTGTAGACCAGGCTGNCCTCGAACTCAGAAATCCACCTGCCTCTGCCTCCCGAGTGCTGGGATTAAAGGTGTGCGCCACCATGCCCGGCCCATGAATATTTTCTAAGTAGCAAACACTTCATGGTTGTCTATTAATGCAAACAAACTCCCCCAAACTCTGCAGCGCTTTGAGAACGCAGGCCCCAGCATAACTAACAGACCCCATTCCATGTTCCCATTTCATTACACGACCCTGTGAGAGCTGACCTTTTCAACTCTGATGAGCTGTGGTTTAATTTGGAAATATTTTTGTAAGGAAATTCTCTTTAAACAGCTAGGTGAGTGGATGAGCCTTCTGCACCTGAAGTGATAGGCACACAGCCCTAAGCTCACGTCCACCATCTCATCACAGCCCTTACAGCCTTCCTACTGGAAATGCTGTAGGAGGCTGCGTCCTGTGGGCTTTGACAGTGAGCCACTGCAGTCCCTGCAGTTCTCAGTGTGGCCAGAGCTACTTGATGCTGCTCTTCTGTGTCCTGGCTTTACAGTGCTCAACTCTGACTAAAGGTCCTTAAATTGAACTCTGGAGAACCACAGTACATGAGAGTTTCATGTAGCTTTCACCCGGTCACTAATTCTTTAGCTTCATTTTGAGAGTCAGCCTCTCTTCTCAAAGTATCCATTGTCCTGTTGAAGCAGATTTTTGTCTCTTTAAAGTGGTATTTCTGTAACCTGCCAAGACATCCCACGATGCTGGGCTTGGAGCCGTGCTTAGCACAGAAGGCTTTTTCTAGGCCAGTAGGGTTTCCACGTGTATCCTGGAGGTGGTCACATGACCCTGTGTGGCTGTTGGGGTAGACTTTGTCTCCATTACAGCTCCTGGGACCCAATTGTTTCATAAATAAGAGCAAAGTTCAGACTGAAGTTACTTGTCCCTCTTGGGAATCACGTGTGTCACTGGGCTGCTTTGTGGGCTTCTTAATGTGGGTTCGTCACTGTAATGGTTTCATGATGGTGAAGAAACTGCTACAAGAAAACCTCAGAGAAGTGTGGCCTTTGCCAGCATTAAACCACATCATTCCTGCTTCTGAACAGATGTAATTGCTGTCTTCATCAAAATTCAGTTAGCGTTGCCTTCAGTTCATTCTTTGGCCACCTAGATAGAAGTCTTATGACAAAGTCCCTGTTAAATGAGTAGTTGTTGAATGCTTTATTTTGGTAAAAATACCTACATATTAGCTGTCATGAAGTGCAACCAGTTTTCCTCATTTTAAATTTCTTTTTCCTGTTTTCAGTTTGAGGCTGGCTTTGAACTCCTGAGCTTCCTTCCTCCACTCTGTAAGTGCGGGGATCACAGAGGTGCTGGGGTCACAGAGGTGCCCTGTCATGGTTTCTTGCTTCTTTAATGCAAGCCCCCAGGTTGATTTTTTTGTTTGGGTCTGTTTTGGTTTTGTCTCTCCTAATCCTATACATGTAGATTGTTTTGGGTTTGTTTGGTTTGGTGTTTTAAGGTAGGATTTCACTCTGGCCCAGGCTGGTTTCTCATGTTCTTTGTTCCTTCCGCCTCAGCCTTGAGAATACTAAGATTACCAGTGTGTGTTGAGGGAGGGCTGACCACAAAGGCCTTGTCGCTTTTAACTTGGGTATTTTCCCTTAAGGACAGAAACACCTGCCCATGATTTTGGTGTGTAATCCAGAAGTGTTTCTCAAATACTGGTTCCCACCTTACACTAGTAACCATGCGACTATCAGGGTCTCTAAAACAAGTCAGTATTCTTTTTGTTTGTTTTTTTTTTTTTTTTCGAGACAGGGTTTCTCTGTATAGTCCTGGCTGTCCTGGAACTCACTTTGTAGACCAGGCTGGCCTCGAACTCAGAAATCTGTTTGCCTCTGCCTCCCAAGTGCTGGGTTTAAAGGCGTGCGCCACCACTGCCCGGCGTCAGTATTCTAACATAGGCACAGTAGCATACCTCTAAGTTTTGTTTTGTTTTTAAATAAAACTCATAGCTCAGCTTAGTAAGAAGAAAGATGAGCCCAAGTTCTCTGCTGACTTTGGGGGGGGGGACCCTTTATGCCCTTGTGGGTTTAGGGTTGACTGCGGTACTACATGGAAGTAATGTCCTCAGAGTGCTTATGACGGGCTGAGCACACTATTCTCCTTTGCTGCACAGGAGGTGACCTTGTATAAATGAGAAACGGCTGCAGGATCTTTCCTAGAAAGATCATCTTCCTGCGGAACATCATCCTTGAGAAGATTCCATTACACGGCTACTGAGAAGCCTGTCTGTGCCCCACCCCCAAACACATGCACTCCCACACACACCGTGGAAGGGCGTCTGGCCTGTCAGAAGTCTGACACAGTAGGGGGACGTTTTTTCTTCTTCTGACCAGAACTTTTTTGTCACTCAACCTGCACAGAGCCTTCCTATAGCCCAAGCAGAAGCAGGGGCAACCTGGGCTATCATGTGGGGGGTTTGGTTTGGTTTGATTTTGAAGATGTGAGTTGTACAGATTAAAAAGAGTACTGTAGGGGCTGGAGAGGTGACTCAGTGCTTCAGAGCACTGACTGCTCTCCCAAAGGTCCTGAGTTCAAATCGCAGCAACCACATGGTGGCTCATATCCATCCATAATGAGATCTGATGCCCTCTTCTGGGGTGTCTGAAGACAGCGACAGTGTACTTACATATGGTAAGTAAATAAATCTTTGGGCCAGAGAGAGTGGGGCTGGAGCAAGGTGGGCTGGAGAGAGAGGAAGGGGTGTCTGGGGCTACAGTGTACTTAACTTGTAGTGGATCAATCTTTAAAAAGGAAAAAGAGTACTGTAGGGAACTTGAAATTTTCTGTCACCACACAGAACCCTGGGCAGCATTAGGCATGTGCAGGCTGCCCTACAAACTTATGGTAGTGCTAAGGTTAAACACTACCCATCACCTGCACCTGACCTCAGGAGTGTGGCAGTTTCTTCTAGGAGATATTAGCTATGGAATTGGGCATCTTGGGAGTGGCAGGTCAGATGGAAGCCAAGCAGCCTCAAAGGACAGTTGCAAATGGGATAAACACGGAGCGGGGCAGCGCTCCAGCAAGCTCGTGTATGGCCCAAGTCCAGTCCTGGAAGCAGGACCGGGCTCCACCCTTCCTGGTTGGGAAGTGTCTAAAGCCTTCTATTTCCCTTGCTATAATTAGGTCCTTTACTTGTTATGGACCAAGCACCAGTGTTCTATATGCATTCAGAGTTCTCAGACCCTCCCGAGGCAGGATCAGTACTATCCGTAGCAGGTCACTAAGGTGGTCACCATGACCGTGGGAAGGTCAGGACAATGGAGTGCAGGGCTATATAAATGTATTTCCCTGGGGAGTCAGAACAGTGGTGCTATGTGGTCCCGAGGGAGAATGGTTCCATCAGCTTAGGGCACGGCATGGACAGCAAGCTTGGTAAAGCCCCAGCTGAGAGTACACGGGTTAGGTAATCAAGGACTACGCAGGTGAGGCTCCAGGAAACAAACACTCCACGGCATTCATGTCAAAGCCAGGGCTACTGGTGAGCTTAAGCTTGGCTTCTGGGGCGAGAGTAGGTGTCGGTGAAGGGTGATTCATGCTTGGAACATTTAGCTGTGGCATCGAGTTACTCCCAGCTATCAAACTCAAATCAACATCAGCAGCATGAGTCCCTTCCAGAGAAAAGACTTCTGCGGACGTCGTGCAGTCTGGTGTCTTCCACTGTGAGTCACACCTGCAGACACTACAGCAAGATGAAGTTCACGTCTAACTACTTAGGATGCGCGGACCTTTCCTGAGCAGTCGGGCCCTAGGCTGCCCATCCATTTCCTCTGGCCTTTGAATGCTTAGGTCTTTCCTGAAACTGCCCTTTTCCCACCTGAATGATATTGCGAGTTGTCTCCCTTCGAGGTCCCTAGACACAGACCAGGGTAGCCCTGAGTGAGCAAAGTCATGACAGCCAGCCTGTTTGTAGCCTGAGCCCTGCCTCTCCCGTACTCCACGTCCCGTCCCTGGGCTCACCACGGTGGCACTGCCCAGCTCTTCTGGCCAGGCTGCCTTGCCTTTCCAGCTGGCCACTGTACTTGTAGCCCCAGGCCCTGGAGGAGCAGACAGACGTGTGCATGCCTGTGGGATGAGCTGTTCTTTAGAATGGTGTGTTGGCTCGTGCTGAGCACCAGAAGATACTTGCTGAATAACTCCACAGACAGGAGGTTTCATTAGCCATTCCTGCTGCTTCGGAGACTTTCCAGGACACAAGTGACCTCCTCTCTGTGAGTGTTTTGATATCCCTTGTCAGGAGCTCTGGTGGGATGCAGAGAGCCTCAGATATGCCACCTATGGGGACAGATGGTCCCCAGGGCTGGCAGTCCTACTCTGCCTTTGGTGCCCCTGCCTCCACTATGCAGTGTTGTGTTCTGACCCTAAAACTCACCCAGAACTCGTCTGTACCTTGTAAATGCTGACTCCATAGCTGTCCCGTGAAAAGTGGGATTTTCAGGGGCAGAGTGATGATGGAGGGGCTATGACAACTCTGTCTTCCTTCTTTGTTTGTTTGTTTGTTTTTTCAAGACAGGGTTTCTCTGTGTAGCCCTGGCTGTCCTGGAACTCACTCTGTAGACCAGACTGGTCTCGAACTCAGAAATCCGCCTGCCTCT
Organism: Mus pahari; assembly: GCF_900095145.1. Taxonomy (NCBI): domain Eukaryota; kingdom Metazoa; phylum Chordata; class Mammalia; order Rodentia; family Muridae; genus Mus; species Mus pahari. The sequence goes on along the minus strand of NC_034596.1, from coordinate 105,733,005 downwards.
GCCTCCCAAGTGCTGGGATTAAAGGCGTGTGCCACCACTGCCCAACAAATCTGTTTTCTTTAAGGCTGACTCCAAAGGATAGGAAATGGCTCCACTTCTTGGAGGCAAAATTACTGACCTGGAAAAAACAGAACCACCACATCTCTGGGAAGGCTGGGGTGTCAAGGGTTAAAGCAGGTACATAATGTTCAGTGTCAAACTGGGGCGCAAGTGATTCCCATGCAAGGGCCTGCACCCAGGGGCAAGGGCCACTGTGCAGGGTCATATGTGGCTGAGAAGTCTGGAGAGGCTTCCTGGGAGGGCTACACAGCTGTCACCTGCCAAGGGTATTGTGTGAAGCTTGGTGTCTGCTGGAGAGGGCCAGCCTAGAACCACTGTGGCTTCAAGACCGAAATCATGACCCTATCATCATTTCAAGGGTCGGAGCAGTAGCTCCATCATTTATTAGGGGGGCTCTGGCCATATTTCCCCAGCAGAGCCGTGGGAGTGGAACAGCCCTTGTGACCAGCAAAAGCCACACATCACCTGCTCCTCTGGGGATTGTCTGGACCCAATAGCCACACTCTGGGCCTCCCGTCCTTCCTTCCAGCCTTCATGGCACAGGTGCCCTGTGGGGCACCACCTCTTCACTGTTGTCAGCTTCATTCCTGACTGAGGGGTATACTGGAGCCCACATGGCTGCTGCCCACCCACGGGTGCTCACTCTCTCCCATAAATCCACTGCACTCACCTGTGTGTTATTGGTGGTTGGGGCCTGGGTCAGATGTTTTCCAATTCTTGGCTTCTCACGTAGAATTGAAATAAGCCAGGAGGTGGTGGTGTAGGCCTTTCATCCCAACAGTCTGGAGGCAGAGGCAGGCAGATCTTTGAGTTCAAGGCTAGCCTGGTCTACAGAGTGAGTTCCAGGACAGCCAGAGCTACACAGAGAAACCCTGTCTGGAAAGAACAAACAAAAGGTTGAAAATAAGGACTCACATGCATTTGTGGAAGAAGCAAGCCAACCTTATTTGGAATAAAACAACATACAGATTATAACAAACTAAACTGCCAAGGTTGACAGTGGCCACAGGAGTGAGGGTGCTCAAGGGTCCCGAGTATGGTTGGGACCTTTCTATAGGGTCTAAACAAAGGAGGTGATTCTTAAGTTTGGCTGGCTCTGTTTGATGTGCATGTGTTTTGCCTGCATGTATGTATGAGGATGTGCTATCACTTGAACTAGAGTTACAGACAGTTGTGAGCTGCCATGTGGGCCCTGGCAATTGAACCCAGGTCCTCTGGAAGATCAGCTAGAGCTCTTAAATGCTGAGCCATCTCTCTAGCCCCTGGGTGGTTCTCTATTGTAATTGATAGATGGGGTCATATATGTTCATTCTGCCTATTGCTTATATTCCTTCCCATAATGCATCTACTTTTAATCATATGTACGTCCAGTCATCCATAAGTATAAGATGGCAAATGGGGGATCTTCCTAAGTGCCTACTGAAGGACTTTTTTCTCCTTAGACATTACATAGATCAGGCTGGCCTCAAACTTGAAGAGATCCACCTGCCAGGCCTCCCTGGAGCCAGGATTGAAGGTGTGCCCCATCCTGCTCAACCCAGGATAGTTTGCCTTGCTCCACACACACCCACCCAAAACCAGTTCGGGCTGGATCAGGCCTATTATTAATAATCGGATCAATACCTGAATGCACTGGAATAAATCTTTCTAAACTTCATTGTTACCAGGGGCATTTAAACACTATTGTTCAGAGACTGGATTGTGTGTAGCTCAATGGAGGTCAGGGGTGGAGAGGTTCTGAAGTTGCTAGGTGCATTGTTTAGACTGGGTGTGTGTTTGTACAGCAAGTGCAGGTGAGGGAGCTGGACTGCCAGGTGCATTATTGCAAGGGGGAGGGGCACACAACCAAATAGGATCCCAGGCTAAACCATCCCTGCCCCACCTGGATGCCCGAGGCCGGTGATACGTGAGCCCTGAGCTCAAGAAGCCACTCTACTTCCCACCCCCACCATCCCACAGGCCTGCAGCAGACAGCTCAGCCCTGGGGAGGCTGTTGTCCTCAGAAATCCAGATTCCAGATTCCACCCACAGCTGCAGAGAGCCTCAGCCTCGTGTGTCTGCCTTGTGGGTGGATGTATGTACATACATAGCTGGTTCTCACTTCAGATCCTGGAGTTTCCACCAGGAACGAGGGGTCAGCCATGACTAATCCAGAACCTTCCTGGAGGTGGGCAGGAGGGACGTGACCTTATGGGCTGTGAACTGGCTTCTGAGAACACAGATGAGGGGCCGAGAGCCTTCTGCAGACGCTTAGCACCTGGTTAGGGCCTGTCCCTACTGTGACTGTCCCTACTGTGACTGAGGCTCCACCCTCCAGAGCTCGAGCCTCAAACTCACCCTTTTTCCCTGCACCCATCAAGTCCCACTCACAAGGCGTCCATTCTTTTCTCCTTGTGTGGTTCTGTTTCGACTTTGGTATTTTGAGACAGGGCCTCCATGTAGCCAAAGTTGTCCTGGAACTTGCTCTGTAGACCAGGCTGGCCTGGAACTCATGAGATCCACCTACATCTGTCCCCCAAGTGCTGGGATTAAAAGTGTGTGCCGCCATGCCCAGCTACCTTGTAGGGGTGGGTTTTTTCTCTCTGGTGTCTGGGGCTACACATCACTAATGGATTGTTAGATGATTATATCCATAAAGTAGAGAGGCAATGTCAATCTTAGGGACAATGGCCCTCACAACCTCTCCTGTGGGAACACAGGTCTCCCACCCTCCTGTCCACCTCTGTACCTCTCCAGCATTACGGGTCTGCCATTCCCTGAGCATGCCGCTTCCGCCCAGCCCCAACCCCGAGGATGCGAGCTGAGGGGAGAGGCTCTGTGGCTGAAGTACCCCCAGACTGTGTCTGCCGAATCCCAACTCTGCTCAGCTGGAGCTCAGTGGATAGATAGGTCACGTCTAAAAGACAGTCCTGGCTGAACTAGGCTGGCAGAGGCAGAGGCAGAGGCAGAGAGGCCTGAGCTTAGCTTCAGAACCAGATTGGCCAGGAGAGAGCAGAGGTTGAGAAGTCACCACCTAGCGGGTCAGAGGCACTGCTACAGGTGAAGACTCACTGCTGCCTGCAGCAGCTCCCTGGCTCACTCACTCGCTCGCTCGCTCGCTCGTTCGCTCACTCGGGTGACGCGGGATTCTTTCTGAGTTTTGGTTTTCCATGTTGGTGTAGTCCTGGCTGTCCTGGAATTCTCTTTCTGTAGACCAGGCTGGCTTCAAATTCAGAGATCTGCCTGCCTCTGTCTCTGGATTGTTGGGATTAAGAGTGTGTGGCGCCATGCCCAGTGAGGTGGGGGTTCTTAACAGGAGCTTTAGGACAGAATGAAGCAGAGCTGGAATTTATCAGAAGGAAAGTTTAACCAAGTTTCAGACGTTGTGTTGTGGTTAACAGAGAGGCCCTCGGAGTACAGAAGACACATCCAAGCGTGGGCGTGGGCTTCTCAAGAGAGTCTCACTTAAGCACAATTTTAGTGGCTTCTTTAGTTACATCTCAAGAGGTTGCTAAGGAACCACTTTTCTCAGTAAATGTGATCAGAGAGTGGTTCCTGCATGGAGGGATTACAGCAGATAAGGTAAAAGCCTAGGCCACGGGCTTGGGAGAGGAGTTGATTATACACAGGTCTTGTTTCTGAGAGTCCTAGAAACTATCAAAGAAGGAAGTAGACTCGCTACCCCAAGGTCACAACCCACAGGCCTGACCTTAAGCACTGTCCATTGTTATTGCAGCTCGCTGAATTGTGCATGTGCACACATGAGTGCTTATGAGTACAGACATGCATATACCACGGTCCATCTGAACTCAGAACACAGTCTCCAGGCCTTGGTCCTTCAACCAAGCTGTAGCCCCAGCCACTGTTTTAATATTCTTATCTTAAAATAGCCCTAAACAGAGAATATTGTTTCCATGGCACATGTTCTTGTTTGTTTCTTTTTGGTTTTT
>NC_034596.1:105716593-105728804 GCF_900095145.1 Mus pahari | reverse complement strand
GACCAGGCTGGCCTCGAACTCTTGAGACTGACCTGCCTCTGCCTCTGAGTGCTGGGATTAAAGGCGTGAGCCACTATTGCCCATCTCTGGCCAAGCATTCTTGATTTCAACTAGCAAGACGCTTCCATCGGACTCTGCAGTGGGGGTGGGGGTTCCTCTCTCCCTTCCTATGCCCCTAATTTCCCTCATTTGTCACCCTGCTTCAGGGAGTCCTTGGCCACTGTGGCAAATGAGAAGCAGAGAGGGCCTGCGGGGTACATACTGTGGCTTTCTGTGTCTCCTCATCTTCCTGGCCAGGCCTAGGGCAGGGAAGATGTCCAGCAACCATTCATACAGCAAGGTGCCCAAGATCCAGATGGCAGACTGAAAGTGTCACCGAGAGCCATCTGCCCCCAGTGGGTTCCAGGCATCCTTTTGCCAACTCAGGCCTGACCCAGAGCAGCTGTGATGTCCTGTCTCACAGGCGCAGAAGCTGGCTCTGGCCAAGGAGGTAAGCTTGAGAATGGAGAGATTGTTATCTAGCCATAGGAAGCCCTGGAGGAGGTGGCTCTGGACTTGAGAGTAAGTTGGAAAGGCCATCCAGTGCCTACAGGCAGCCCAGTTGCAGCACCCTGCCTGGATGAGTCACCTTAGACCTTGAGGGCATAAGAAGGTTTGTCCTTTCCCTTTCATGCCAAGACCCAGCTAATGAAAACCCTGTGATGCTTGCAGACAAGAAGTGCTGTGTCAGAAGCAGTGAGGCAGCTATGCTAAGAAGGCAGACACAGGTCCTGACTTCCCAACCTTGATGCCACAAACGTACCAGGAGAAAGGGTGAAAAGGGCAACCTTTACAGGAAAGGCAGTGAAGGTCACTTTAGGGACACCCGCTTAACAAAAGCCCCCAGGGAGGGAGGCATCCCAGTGGGAACAGCCACCGGAAGCTCAGAGCAAGGCCCACTTCTCAGAGCCTGGGAGATCTCAGAGGTAGGGACAAATCAAAAACTAGAAGGGCTTGGCTCAGAGGCGGACTCTGGATGACCAGTGTGAGGATCTGGGTGTTTTAGGACAGGATACTATCGTAACTGTCCCCATGTGTGGGGCCGGGAAGATAGGACCAACAGAAGAGGCAGAGCAGGACTGAGACAGACAGACAGAGAGCAAGCAGGCTGGCCCTTAGGGACCGAAGTGTAGTTGTAGGGTTTGGCCTGCCTGATGACAGGAAAAGTTAGTCACAGGATGATGACACATAAACTGGGTTTGGGTGTGTGTTCAAGGTGCAAGGATCCTCATGGCACATGAGCCTAGGGAGCCAAGCACTCCGCTTCTCTCGCAGCCTGAGCCCAGCCCTGGCACTATCAGCTGGCTGAACAGGCTCCCAGTGCCCCTTGTGCTTGGATGCATGTTCCCCTTTTTCTTATGATATTCAGTTTCCATCTGCCCACGGAAGGCCATCTTTTGACTCTCACTCTGGACCAAAGAAAAAGCAGGCATCCCAGAACTGACATGGTTCCTGGAGGGGACCTACAGGCCAGGGCCATCTGAGGGCAGGGCCACGCAGGGCCACGTGAGGCAGGGACACGCAGGCGACAAGAACAGCCAGTGCAAAAAGCCCCCAGGCCGGTTAAGTCTGCAGAGCTGGGTGCTGGAGGGGACCTATAGGCCAGGGCCATGTGAGGGCAGGGACACGCAGGGCCATGTGAGGCACGGCCACATGAGGCAGGGGCCACACAGGGCCACGTGAGGGCAGGGACACACAGGGCCATGTGAGGCAGGGACACGCAGAGCCAGGTGAGGCAGGGACACGCAGGGTCATGTGAGGCAGGGACACGCAGGGCCATGTGAGGGCAGGGCCACGTGAGGCAGGGCCACGCAGGGCCATTTGAGGGCAGGGACACACAGGGCCACATGAGGCAGGGCCACGCAGGGCCACGTGAGGCAGGGCCACGCAAGGCCACATGAGGGCAGGGACACGCAGGGCCACGTGAGACAGGGACATGCAGGGCCATGTGAGGCAGGGACACGCAGGGACACATGAGGCAGGGACACGCAAGGCCATGTGAGGCAGGGACACGCAAGGCCACGTGAGGCAGGGACAAGCAGGGCCATGTGAGGCAGGGACACGCAGGGACACGTGAGGCAGGGACATACAGGGACACGTGAGGCAGGGACACGCAGGGACACGTGAGGCAGGGACATGCAGGAAGGAGAACAACCAGTGCAATAAAGCCCCCAGGCTGGTTAAGTCTGCAGAGCTGGGTCCCTGGGCCTTCAGGGCACACCAAAGGGCAACTTGTCATTGCCCAAGAATGGGCCATGAGGGTGTGGGGCTGGAGCAATGGCTCAGGGGGTTAAACGATAAGAGCACTGGTGACTTTTCCAGATATAGATTTGATTCCCAGCAGTCACAAGACAGTTTACAACCATCTGTAACTCCAGTTCTAAGGAATCTACCACCCTCTTCTCTTATCCATAAGCACCAGGCACACATGTGATGTCCAGAGCTAGCTATAAACAGGTAAAATACCCTTACAGTTAAAATAAAAATAAAGGGACATGCTTGGTTGATCAGACTGGCCTTGAACTCAAGAGAACTGCCTGCCACTGACTCCTGAATGCTGGGATTAAAGGCATGCACACCACGGCCGAGCAAAAAGATCTTTGAAAACTAATGAGGCATTGGTATAGGTCCCTGTCAGTAGCTAGGGGCTTCCAGGGACAGCACCCTAGACTTGGGTCATGTAAGCTGGCAGCCCAGGTAGCCACCCCATCACACATAATTTCCTCATAGCTAAGATGGGAACTGACTTTTTATGCCTGAGCACATTAGCAACCTGTTATTTTGTGTCTGGGGCAGGGTCTCGCTATGGCTAGCATGGCCTTGAACCCACTCTGTCCTTCTGGCAGGCTCTGTGGCCCTGAGTGGAGAGAGTACAGGATTCTGTCCCCAGGTAGTCAAGTGACTTTCGTTGTGGGCATTCACCCAGTCACGAAGCGGGAGCCCCAAGGGGGTGCCTCTAAGTGGCAGTGGAAGAAGCGTAGCTCTATGCCAGGGAGGGACTACGTGGGGCTCCCACATCCAGTCTACTGACCAGTTAGTTCACCCGCATAGAGCTTGGAGCCCTTGACTTCGGAGCACCTCCAAAACACATTCCAGCTTCTTCACAATCCCTCAGCCCTACTTGGTTCTTCACATGTGACCACCAGGAGGCACTCAAGGCCAATTTTTTCCCCCTCTTTTCTGTGCATAAGCCACCCAAAATGGTCAGGGCCCAGCCAACTGGTGCAGCTGTCAGGCCTATGTCTCCCCCACTGCGTGCACCTGTCCCAGCTGATGGTGGACAGGTGGCTGTGATGCCACCTGAGCAGCAGCTCTGGGCCCGGTGGTAGATGGTGCTCCAGTTGGCCTTCTGGTGACTGCCCACCGTGAACAATTGTAAGTGGGCATGGGCCCTGCAAATCTGGCAGCTTTTAACTTACCCTAAGACTCTTAACTTGACCAGACAGGGATGGTCTTCAGTCCTGGCCCTGCCTGGCCCACTCTCCACGTGTCCCCATGTGATCCCAATGTCATCAGGGTGATGGGTGCAACACTGGGTGTGGGACAGAAAGGGCAGATCTGTGCTATCCCCGCCCCCACAGGCTGTTCCCTCATCCAAACTCTGGCTGCTCCCTTGTGGATTGCAGTCATCTTTATAACCCAAACCAAACATCACTCCTTGAAAGAAGCCTTCAGAACACACCCTCCCCACCACCTCAGTGTTGGTCTCTGGGCCTACAGGACTTGACAGACTTTCCTGAAGCTAGCCAGTCCCATTCTGTCCTGGGGCCATGGAACCTACCCTGCCTACTGGGGGTTCTGTTCCATGAATGAAAGGAGGAAGAAAAGTGGCAGCCAGAGGGCCAGGAGTGTGGAGTGCAATGAGTAATTGTGGTAGGATGGAGGTAGGGGAGGGAGGAGGAGAGGGGCTGGCTCACTTTACCCCCAGTGATCCTGAGGCTAGAGGCCCTAGTAAGTTCTTGTTCTACTCAAGCTTCAACTCCCTGTCCCATTTAGGCCTTGTGTCCTATATCCTGGGTCCTAGCCTCCTGTCCCTCCCTAGCTAAGCCTTCAGCAAAAAGATGGGGAAGGTTAAGATAAAACCTGGCCATCCGGGCCTGGTGGCGCAGGCCTTTAATCCCAGCACTCAGGAGGCAGAGGCAGGCGGATTTCTGAGTTCGAGGCCAGCCTGGTCTACCAAGTGAGTTCCAGGACAGCCAGGGCTACACAGAGAAACCCTGTCTCGAAAAACAAAACAAAAAAAACCTGGCCAAGGCCCCTGAGCACCTCGCTCTCTGGTCTGAACAGCACCATAGTGCCTAGATCTCTGGAGGTTGGAGCTCCGATCTTCAGGGTCATCCAAGGAGGAGCCTAAGGCCCTGGGGACCTGGTGCTTCACCGAGCAACCTGTGTATGGCTGTGTGTAATGTGCACATGTGTGAGTTCATGACAGTGTGCAGATGTGTAAACATGCATTGTGATGTACTTTTATGTAGGTCTAAGCACATGTGTGTGCTTGTGTATGTGTGTATCAAGGCAGGGATAGGGAAGACTAAGGATAATGAGGGGCTTGAAGCCTGGGAGCAGCCCTGACTGAGGACAGGCTGGGGCTGGACAGGGGCTGGGGAGGGCTGGAGCGGACACTAGCTCGAGGTGTCCTGGGAACAGGCCCAGAAGGAAGCTTGCACAGGCAGGCGATGGCACCATAGCAACGCAGAACAAAGTGCTGGCCTACTTACACCCCACCCCCACTCTTGATCTGCTGGGGGTGGGGGGTGACAGGGCCTCTGGGGCCCCTGGAGAACTCTGTGCCCCTGACCTTTTCAAGCCCAGTGCCCTGGAAACCTTGGCCTCCTCCTGGCCGGGTTAGACCTGCGAGACTGACTCCCTTTCTTTGTCCATGGATGGTGTGAACAGTGGGCATCTGGGGAGGTCCAGCTCGCTGTCCGTGCCCTTGCCTCGGGGTGACATTAGGCGCAATGGTTTGAAAGATCTTTATAAATTTTCCATCCCCAGAAATCTCATCTGAGGGCTTTGGGTAGTTCTGGGTGAAGGCAGCACCCTCCACCCCCCCCCACACACACACACTCCGCACCCCCCCACCTCCCCCCCCCATGGGAGCTTCCTGCTCACTGTCACTGGACAGGGCCCTTCACACCCTTGACTTCCACTCCATTCTCTGACTCGGTGTGCTCAGATCCCAGACCTGGGCTCAGCTCGGGGTGGTGGGGCGACTTCTGGAACCTGGCAAGTCCTACATGCTGTCTGTCCACCCCCATCCCGCGGGGTCTCCAGCAGAGTGCAGCGGGACAGGGCTGAGGGCCAGCAAGTTGTGAGGGAGCTTTGTGAAGCACCCTGGAGACAGGAAACCCTTGGCCTCATGTGAAGGACAGTGGTGTCACTGGACACTACACAGAAAAGCAAACATTTTTCTGACTTCCCGCAACCCCCAGAGGACTGAGTGTGACCCCAAGTTGCTGTAGCTCATGATCCTGTGACAGGCTCTCCCCAATCTGCTCACGTCTGGATGGCAGCTGTGACCCACAAGTCTCAGTTCTCCCCAAATCTGGGTGCCCCCCCACCAAAAAAAAAAAAAAAAAACATCATCACTGTCCAGCCCTTGTGCCTGGGCCAGCACCCAGGAGCCAGCCATGAACAGGATGCGCAGATGAATGGAGGGGTGGGTAGTAGCCCTCTGCTCTGTGGGAGTGGGGGGATGTGTGCCCTCCACAGGCGCCAGCTGCAACTGCCCTCCTCTGCCCCCCTTAATTTATGCCATGAGGAGGGCCAGCCACTCGCTGGTCCCCCACTTGGCAGCGGCTTTGTCCCCAGGCGGATTCCCAAGGGCTGCCTTTGGGAAGAAAGGGCCCTTCTCTGGTGGATGGTGAGGTCACCAGGAGGGGCCCCACAAGCACAAAGGCTGTGGGCCCCCACCCCACCCCGCTGGCAGCTGCCGCTTTGTCCTCAGCTCCTGGTCTAGGAGAGACCCTGCAAGGCCCCAGCTCAGCCTTGGAGGGGCCCAGGCTTCCTCTCTGTTAAGTTCACCGAGTGGGGGAGGGGCAGATCTAACCCCAACCCCTAGGCTGCTCCTGATCGAGTAGCAGCACCTGCTGCTGTAGGCTCCACCCAGAGGCCGGGCTAGGCCGGAGGCCTGGTCAAGGGATTCGTGCTGCTATCTGTCCATCAGTACAAACAGGCAAACTCCAGGGATACTTAGGGTGCGAGCCTGAGGTTAGAAAATGAGCCATTTGGGGCAACTTGTCTCCTGGCCAGAGTGGGCTCTTGGGCAATGACCCAGAAACCAGAGCTCCGGGCCCGGAGCACTGACGCATACCTGCGGTGTGCGCATGTCTGAGTGGCAGGAGGGTCGGGCCTGTGGGGTTTCCCTGTGCAGTTCTCAGGGACCCCCAGGAGCACAAACGGGAGAGCTCCTGCGTTTACCCGGAAGAGGACCCAGAGTTATATATGGGCCCAGCAGACTAAAGCTGAGAGGAACTGCCGTTTTCAACATCACTGCTTCTACACTGTCCACCGGCAAAACCTTCTCTGGGGCTGCATAGAAGACTCGGGCTAGGGGCCAGGTCAGGGAGGCCACAACAACAGGGACAAGGAGGTAGCAAGAGCTGTTCAAATATATCAGGGGAGAGGTGTCCCCCAGAATATACTGCAATGGATAGAGCCCGCCAGAACTACGGTACATGCATTGGGTACCTATTACACCCTAGTCCCAGATGGAACATGCAGGCACTTCTAAAGAGACAGGATTGGAGGGAAGGCGAGGACTTGGAGACCTGACATCCAGGGGAGAGCCTGGTGGCTCTGAGGGTGTGTGTTTTGTGCTAGCGGAGCTTCCATTGGAAAGGTCTGGTGACCAGACCTAGAAACTCATAAACTTCAATAGGCAGGGATGACAGCCAGATGGCCACAGGATGGGGTGAAGCACAGACCATAACCACGCCCTACACAGGAGCCAACAGGAGCCGGGAGTATTGGGACTGCCTTGGTCTAGGCTTATGCGCTCAGGTAGGGTTGTTGCTGAAATTTCCTTCCCGAGGAGAGACTCAACATCTCCCCCTTCTCTCTGGGTCCTAACGACAGACGACAAATCATGCCAAAGTTCCCTCTAGGAAACCACTAAGTTTATTGGCTTCCTTACAGAACACGGGTGAGGAGCTCCTTACAGGGATGTGAGCGCTCCTCTCCCAACAGGGTGTACCTGGAAAGCCTTTCCCAGTAGGAGGGCGGAGACCGCCTCACGCTTCCCTGATCTATATACTATAGCCACTCCTGAGGCCAATTAAGGCAGATGGCTACTCAGATAAGGGGCTCCTGATTCTCCACTGCCCTTCCGGGAGTAAGAGTCAACAATCACAGCTGGGTGTGTGATTTTGCAGGGTGCAGGGTGTGGTGGTTGATTGCTTGTTTCTAAGGATAACCATGCACAACAGGGAGCCCCTGTGGAAGGCCTGAGTGGAAGTATGGGCCCACACACAGGTCAAATCCTCGACTCCCCGAGTCCTCCATGCCCCTCTCTGAGGGAGCAGACGCAGGAGTGCACCAGTAAGTCCAAAGTGGCTAGACACAAAGGCAGAAGTCAGGGTAGTGGGTAGGGCAAGTTGGTCACCCCCAGACAGGCTGCAAGAGCCCTGGTGAGGGGCTGACCAGTAGCCACATTTAGCATTGAAGAGCCCACAGCCAGCTGCCTGCATTTCCTGCAGAATCCATAGCAGAAGCAGGAAGGCGAGGACAAGGAGACACTGGTGTTCCATCTCCCTCCCCAAACGTCCCCTTCCTCGTTGCCTAGTGCCCTGAATGTCCACTGCTCCTGTAACTTAGCAACGAGCCTCTGTCACCCCCACTGTCTCCACCCCACAGCTGGCCCTGCCACCCACAATGGGGCCTGCATTCCTCAGCAAGGCCAGGACCTCAGCAGGCCCAAGCTTTCTCAAGAAGCCAGATTGGGGAAGGATGGAGGGTGCTTGGTTCCCCATACAGGCGTGCATGCGTGTGCTGTAGCTCAGAGTGGCCAGTGATCAGTGTGACAGAGGCTACCCCAGCAGACAGCCAGGCCTCTGATTCCCACCAGAGGTTGGCTCCTGCACTTCCTGTGGTGACTGCACACAATCTTCAGAAATCTCACCACATTCCTGCTTCCCCACGACCCCACTGACACCCTCACTCTGGGCAAACACAACACTGAAACAGGAAGTGGCTGCATGGATGCCTTAAAGTGGGGTTGAGAGAGACTGCCAAGTGCCAAATTAGTCTGACAGGTACACGGGCTGGTCAGGGTGCTTGGAGAAAGGCAGGGAATGGGAGAGTTCCCCAGTGCACAAATCAGAATGCAGAAAGCGGGCTTCTGGCAGGGCATAGCTCTTGCCTGCATTCAGTGCTCAGAGCCAGTAGGTTCCAGCCAGTCAGTCCACATAGGGAGACCCCCCCACATAAACACATTCTTTCAGGAGGGACAGACCAGACCTGCTGTTGGCAGATGGGCCACAGAGGTTCTAAGAGGGACTACAGCCTCCAGCATTGACCAAAGAGGCCACTGTGGGTGAAGGGTGGCTCCAGGCCCCTTCTTCAGGCTCTACCCTGCAAGGCTAGGATGCTTTGATGTTTTGGGGAACATGGTGACCTGTGCTGGGGACAGGGCCACCCCAGGCCTTGCTGTGGTCCTAGTGAGGAAGGACTCAAGATCCTGGAGTTCACCAACTTGAGGGACTTCTGAGAGTGAGGCTTGAGCAGGGATTGCTGGGAGTGATTACCACACAGGAGCCACAGGGTAAGGAAGCGCCTAAGGAGCGCCCCTGCTTTCCCAGATCTGCCCAGCATCATCCACAGGGCCTGGCTTGTTATGTCTCTACCAACTCCCATCTCACCCTGCACCCAGGTTATTCTGAGGCAACTCTCACCCACCATATCCTCCCACAAACACCATAAGCACCCTGAGAAAGTTGGCCTTAAACACTCAAGAATCAATCCACTTCAGGTCGGGCAGCGGCAGTGCCAGCTGTGGCACACGCCTTTAATCCCAGCAATTAGGAGGCAGAGGCAGCTGGATCAAAAATAATAATAATTTCAAGTTTCCCGGTAGATGCCTTATGAAAGAAAGCATGCAGAAACAGCATGGTGGAGCACACTATCTGGGAGGCAGAGTCCTGAGCATCTGAGATGGACCAGACCCCTACCAGGTTTGATTTTTTTGGAGACAGGAGTTTTCTCCATGTTGGCCTGGCTATCCTGGAACCCTGTAGACGAGGCTGGCCTTGAATCCATCTGTGTCTGCCTCCTGCGTGCTGAGTTTAAAGGTGTGCACCACCACATCTGGCTAAGACTCTGTTCTCAAAAAATCAAGCAAAAGACCAGCTGGTGTATTCACCTTGGGACTATGAGGTCCTTGCACGGTGGAGCATGCAGGCTCTCTACAGGGGCCCCAGTGCCTTTGCAAGATGGAGCCAGCAGCAGATAGCAATCCTAAGAAGTGTTTAAGGGACTTCAAGGTACACGTCTCCAGACTGAATGACGAAGCAGCTCTGAGTGACAACAGCCTCAGGAGCAATGGGTCTCTCATAACTTAATAACTGTTTACCATCTGCAGAAGCACAGACTAGGAAAGCTAGTTTGAGGGATTCCAGGTCTTCCCAGCAGAGGCTGCTAGGCTAGAGCCCTCTGATGGTTGGTTAGTAGAGCTGGTGTAGGTTCCTGGGGCTGGCGGAGCGTTTCTGGGTGGGACACGTGAGTACCTGGGTGGATGCTTCATGCCAACAGTGAGGGAGGCTGTGGCTCGTCCTGCTGCCTGGTGTGAGATTGACCCTGTGGCCTAAGAAGCTCACAGAAGCAAACCCTTGTGCAGGAGGGGTGCACTCTCACAGGGATAGGCCAGCATGGACTAGGGATTGGCAGCACGCCCAAGTGGAAGTATGGACCTGGCTTCCAAAGCCCTGTGACTATACCCACTCCCAAGGCTACTCCGGAAGGGCAAGATGGAGTAAAATCCTGTATATTCCCAGTAGATGGACAGCAGTGGGATGAGTTTCCCTGTAGCTAAACCAAGGAGGGAACCAAGATTTCTCATGCTAATATTTTTTGGGGGCCAATGAAATCACTCAGCAGGTAGACACTTGCAACCAAACCTGACAGCCTGAGTTCAGTCTCTAAGACCCACACGGTGGAAGGAGATTGCAAGTCCTCACAGACCATCCTTTGATTTCCACACACAATCATACACAAATGCACAAAACAAAAGCAACCTGTCTGACTATTCAACAGCTACTTGGTATGGACAATGCTGGAGCACACAGCCACCTAGCCGTGTCTGGAGAGGAAGCCAGATGCTGTCCCTCTGTAAGCATAGATTGGGTCAGCTAAGCAGGTGGATGCCCAGGCCTGGGAGGACCTGGTGTAAAGTCCTACTGTGGAGTGCACACCTTGGTACTGCTGGAGCCAGGAGAGGCAGAGCTCAACTTAAAGGTACAGACCTGTTCTCTTAGGACATTGGTCCAAATGGTGAAGGACATTGCTGTAGGTCTGAGGTCACCTTTGTTCCTAGATCGAGGAGGCTCAGAACATAAGGCTCTAGCTGAGGTGCTCAGGACTCATGGAGGGGCAAGATCCTGGAAACTGGCCATGTAGCCTGTACATGGCACACGAGGGTAGGTAGGCAGGCAGAGATATCTGGATGTGTGGGCAATGTCAATGAGGCTGTGGAGGGCTGGGGCCACAGTGCAGCCAGGGGAAACCTACTGGAGTCTTACAGAAACACGCTTAGGTAAAGATAGGTAAAGAATTTCTGAAGTTCATGTTGGGCAGAATGGGACGAGGGGCTGCCTCAGTGAAGGTCACGGGGATCCGAGAAACCTGTGCCCCAAAGTCCTTAAGGAAAAGCAGCACAGTCACTATGTCATCCACAGAAGAGGACAACAGCAGGTACCACCTGACCCTCGTGACACAAAAGGCTAGGCTGCTGAGAGTGTGGGCTGGGGGAGGGGCAGACAGGTCTGGGCTCCAGGATAGAATCCCTGTCCTCAGCCATGAGGGGTACAAGGTTGCTTTGCTTTGAGCAGGAGTCTGGGGGGCAGGGGTGTGTGTCCTGGGAATGGAGCTAAGGACGGGCAGGAGGGTTTGAAGTGGCCAGCATGGTGGTGGTGGGGTTCAGAGGAGGGAGGCTTGTCCATGGAAAACCAGCTTCCTCTCCCATCCCCTCACATTCTTCTAAAAATGTGCCCAAGCCTGCCTCCCCCCTCTTTGAAGGGACAGATGTCGGGGGAAAAAGCTGATTATTGTCAAAGGCTGGAGGCTGTGACCGGAGTGCTCGGTGAGCGTGACCCAATTCTGAGCTATTCTCAGCCTGGTGGGAGCCAAGTTATTCCCTCCCGCTGACGATCCCGCCTTGGAGGCAGCCTGACTTTGAAACGCCCTCATCCTGGCAAAAGACTCAAAGCAGGCTGGCCAGGCTGCTCTGTATGGACAGGGCCATACTTGCTGATGACCCCCATGCAGAGCCCGCCCACAGACGAGGCTCACTTAAGACACAGCAGGGCAAAGAAAGCAGCAAGGGCTTGCTCCTCTTTCTCCCCAGATCCGCTGTTCCTTCTCTCATTCCCCAGGATCTGTCTGCTCTAGGCCAGGCATGGGGTATGCTTCAACCAGTGACTAGGGGGGTGTCTGTGGACACAATGAGACTAAAGGCTTGGCCAGCAGCAGCACAGCTGGGCTGGGACCTACTGTACCTAAGCTCGTGATACTGGCACATGTCCCAGGAGCAGGAGAGGCAGCCAGCAGCAGTAGGCTGACATTGGCTCAGCTCTACCCTGAGCCTTGCAAGAGAAGGTCTGACCGCTGTTTAGTCCTTTGTGTGTGTGTGTGTGGGGGGGGGGGGATATGTTACATGTTACCCAGCATGTCTAAGGCAGCAGCTAGTGGGTATGTATACCTACCTGGGAAATTGGAAAGGTCAAAAGAGAGGCTGTGTGCTCAGACCTAGGCCAGGTAGGACTTCTAGTCAGCTTCAAACCACAAGAAACCAAGGCAAATGCCTTCATTTTCTAGAAAACTGCAAATCTTCCACAGTCCTAAAGACTTAAGTGCCCCATACGTGGGGCTGGTGAGATGGCTCAGTGGGTAAGAGCACCCGACTGCTCTTCCAAAGGTCCGGAGTTCAAATCCCAGCAACCACATGGTGGCTCATAACCAT
>NC_034596.1:105714969-105716531 GCF_900095145.1 Mus pahari | reverse complement strand
ATATAATAAATAAAAGAAAAAGAAAATCAAAAAATTAAAAAAAAAAGTGCCCCATATGTGCACGCGCTGTTAGTACCTAGAGTGCAAAGGTCGTTCGGGTGCCTGCAAAGGCTAATGGCCTAGAGCACAAAGGATATTTATCGGATGGACCAGAGACAGAACCCAAATTCTGGCCTTAGATTCTGAGACAGACAGAAAAGGGAGCTGAGCTAGGGTGATTGCTCACTCAGCCACTAAAGTACGTCTCCTAAGCACAAGAACTCAAGCTGAATGCTTAGAATCAACATAAAGCTGGCAGGGACGGTGACATATACTTATAGTCCCAGTCCTGGGAGATGACTCAAGCACTCTCTGGTTTTCACTCATGCATGCACACATGCTCACACACGCTTGCACAATGCTCACACATGTTCCTATTGCCTATGTATTTGGCATGGAGGGGCCGGGATGCTCTCATGTCCCATGGTGCACGTGTGTAAGCCAGATGGAGTTCTCTCTGTCCACCATGTGGGTTCCAGAGACTCAAGTCTGGTCAAGTTTGGTGGCAAGAGCCTGCCTTTACCTAGTGAGCCATCTTGTCAGCCACTCCCCCACCCCCACCCCAAAGGAGGGCTTCTGGGAGGTGGCAGTAGTCACTGTGGCATTCTGTAAGCTATCCCAACCACTGACATGACACACTCTGAGTAAGCCACGAGGCAGTCACTGTCTCATCCCCACAGGGAGATGACTCACCGCCAACCTGAGTGGTCTATCCAGACACTGAGCAAATCCCACCCCTGCACTCCTAAGGGCAAGTTACCCACCCAAGCTCTGCTGCCCAGAAGGTCAAGTCTATAAACCCGAGGTCTCTTCCTTGGGACCCATATAAGAGAGCTAAACCCGATTTTCTCTGTTATTCATGCCTCTCACACAGTGTGTCTGGTTCAAACCAGGCCAGCAGTGGAAGCAAGGCTCCTCACCAATGGAGATACAGAGCTGAGAGCACTGGGCACTGACATCTCCCACATTCGTATGGCCTCATGTGCTCAGGTCTGAAGGAGGCCCCTACCCTCCCTACTGAGTCTTATTCAACTGACCTAGCAAGAGCACCCTAGGCTGGCCTTAAGTCCACAGGCTGTTCACCAGCCCACCCCTTTGGTTTCAGATGTAAAAGCTAGGTGACTCTTCTTTCTCCACCTGGGTATCATTTCCAGCGGTGGGCAGGAAGCACTTCTCCCTGGTGTTGGAGTCCCTGGCAGCCTGCCTGCCCCAGCAGGATGCAGGCTAGGCTGAGGCAGAAAGAGGCAAGCATGCAATGGTCGGGAGGGGGGAAGAGGACACAGCTTCAAGGTCAAGTTCCAAGAGACCTAGACAATGTAAGCGACAGAGGTGTTCCTAGCCACCCTTGTACTACCCATTCTTCACTAGATCCCAAATGCCCTTGCTAGAAAACCTTCAGACACAGGCACCATATTATTTTTTTGTTTGTTTTTTGTTTTTTTTCGAGACAGGGTTTCACTGTGTAGCCCTGGCTGTCCTGGAACTCACTCTGTAGACCAGGCTGGCCTCGAACTCAGAAATCC
>NC_034596.1:105713463-105714958 GCF_900095145.1 Mus pahari | reverse complement strand
TCCCAAGTGCTGGGATTAAAGGTGTGCACCACCACGCCCGGCAGGGCAACATATTTTGAGGCCTGGGCACAGGTAACAGGTGGCTCAGAAGAGAGTATGCCTGAGGAAGCTGATCTCCCTGGCCCAGGAGCCTTCCAGCAGGTGAACCAGGATCTGCATCTACAGATGCAGCAAGGGCTTCCCGGGGCTTGGCGCTGCAAAGCAGACTCTTGCCAAGGAGGCTGAGAGGTATGCTGCTGTCCTGGTCACAATGCAGGTTGTGACCCAGGAAAATATCTAAAGGAAAACTGAGGGCCAGTGACAGGAGTCAGGCTGGAAGGGGAGTTTCCAGGATCTTGCCCCATGATGAGTCCCGAGCCTCTGAGTCAGGTGTACCCAGGATCGCTAACTGAACTCACCAACCATGGCTGCAGGCAGGCTCAGTCTGTAGGACCTGGGGACCTAGCCTCTCCTTTGCCCTGGGGGCTCCCATGCTGAGGTAACTAACTCTCAGCAGAGAAGTGCAAGGTACAGACAGAGGATGGCTGAGCTGGAGGCTCTTGCTGGGAGTGGGTAGCAGGCCTGGGAAAGCACTCAAGAGGTGATGGTTTAGCCGGGGTGGTTGGTTTAGCTAGGCATGGACGCACCTTTAACACCGGTGCTCAGAAGGCAGAGACAGCAGATCTGAGTTCAAGGCTAGCCAGGGTTTTGGTTTGGTTTGGTTTTTCAAGACACGGTTTCTCTGTGTAGCCCTGGCTGTCCTGAAACTCATTCTGTAGACCAGGCTGATCTCAAATTCAGAAATATGCCTGCCTCTGCCTCCCAAGTGCTGGGATTAAAGGCGTGCAAGGTTAGGTTTCTTTCTTTCTTTTTTTTTTTTTAAAGATTTATTTATTTATTATATGTAAGTACACTGTAGCTGTCTTCAGACACTCAGAAGAGGGCATCAGATCTTGCTACAGATGGTTGTGAGTCACCATGTGGTTGCCGGGATTTGAACTCCAGACCTTCGGAAGAGCAGTTGGGTGCTCTTACCCACTGAGTCATCTCACCCACCCCCCACCCCCCTTTTAAAGTATCCAGTTTTATAGAGCAAGTTCCTGGTCAGCCAGGACTACACAGAGAAAACCCCACCTCAAAAACTAACCAACCAACCAACCAACGAATAAAGAGGATGATTTGAGCAGAGCTGTAGAGACACAAAGGCTTGTGGGTAGGTCCAGTGCCAGGTGGCACTCCAGCCTCGGTTGGGCTTCTAGAGGTAAACTGGGGATGGACAGACTCTCCAAGGCCCAGAGACTACAAAGGCCAGAATTTGGTTATCCCAAGGGACAGTAAGTTGACTGTGTTTTTCCAGCCTTGGCCAGGGTCCCTTCTGCAGGACATCTAGCTAGTGAGACCCATATGGAAAAGACATAACCGGGGGCTGGTGAGATGGCTCAGTGGGTAAGAGCACCCGACTGCTCTTCCAAAGGTCCGGAGTTCAAATCCCAGCAACCACATGGTGGCTCACAAC
>NC_034596.1:105703005-105713402 GCF_900095145.1 Mus pahari | reverse complement strand
ACATAACCTGGACCTTCCTGGCTACACGGCCTGTGTGTCCCACAACCGAGCAAGTTCTGTCCCACAGTAATGCTGTCCCTTGACCATTACCTGTTGGCCAGGAGCCCTTCCCCAAGGACAGAGAGCCAGGGTTGGCCAGGCCAGGCCAGGCAGCAGGGAGTCCAGACCACCAGCTTACACCCCTTTGCAGGTCCTGGTGCTGAAGGCACCCACTCTCCGCTGAACACGCGTGGGGCCCTCACCGCAGTCCTTTAGGCTAGGCATTATGTTAGCTGAGAGCAAGTCCTGGGCGGAGGGTAAGCCCAGGAACACCGAGTTGGGTCCTCATAGGACTGTGGGAAAGAGCCCAGGACACGCATTCGTGAAGAGCCCTGTGGTGCTGTCCTGGAGCTCAGAAACTCCATAGTCCTACTGAGGCAGAGAGCATAGGGCAGAGGTCAGGAAGGCACGTGTGGGGCACCACTGAAGGACAGTCCTGGGAACAGGAGACTAAGCTCAGTGGGGAAAACATTTATTATCCTTTAGGTGCCCTCGGGTATGACAGCTGGCAGTGTGTCTTTACAGTAGGACACTGGTGAGTCTCCCAATGGCTGGCTCCTCACAGCAGCAGAGCTGACTGGCAGCCTCACACCAAGATGATCTGAGCACTGAAACCCCTTGAAGCCACACACCAGGAATGGACACCAGCCCAAGGTGACACATGCGGCAAGTCCACAGCCAGGCTCGTAGCCCATGCCGTGCACAGCCTCCTCTATGACCTGCTCTTTGACCCCAGCTCCAACGAGGGCTGGAAGGTCACTGAAGCAGGGACCTATCCTGCTACATTCCATCCCTCAGGATCATGCCTAACCCCAGATGACAGCACACCAGGAACTCCCCACCGGCGTGCTCACACACACGGGCATGCTCACACACATGGGCTGTGCAGCACACAATTATTATTATCACCTCCTTTGTTCCTGGGCCAGCCTGGTCCCTCCATCAGCCTCAGGGAAGTACAGGGAGAGGACGGCAGGGCCAGGCTTTCAGGTTAACTTAGCTCAACCACAGCTTCTGGCTAAGCTCTGGGCCAGGCTTTCAGGTTAACTTAGCTCAACCACAGCTTCTGGCTAAGCTCTGGAGCACCAGGGGCTGGAGCCTTGCACCAGGGATGGGACAGTCTACACTCCCATAGGTCAGCCCAGGCCACAGGCAGTGCCCAACGCTTCCGCCGTCCTCAACTTATACCATTTAGTCTCAAAACCCAGGAAAGCCTATGGAGAGGAAACTCTATGTTGACAACAAAGAGCCAGGACTGAGCTTGCACTGTGATGAAGCGGAGACTTCCCCCTCAGAAGACAGCAATGCCTCCCGACTGAGCAGGGCCAGCCTACTAGTCCCCTCAGCCACCCAGGAGGCCCCAGCCCCGCCCCCATCTCTTCCTAAACAAGTTACAAGGGCAGTGGCTGACCATATAAGGCAGTCTCTGGCCTCCCTGCTTGCCTGTGCTGCTCATTTGGAGGCCTGCTAGCCTGGGGTCTTGGTGGCAAAAGTCAGGTAGCCAGTGTGGCCCACGGTCTCCTTCATGGGTGTGCCACTACGGAAGGGGCTGGCATCAGAGCCCACAGTGACCTCTAAGTTGTTGGTCCCCAGGTCAGGCAAGGGCAGGCTGACAGTGCGCACATTGTAGACCTGTGGTAGTACCTCCAGGGTGCTGAGCTCTGTGAAGCCATGGGCTGCCAGCGCTTGGCATGTGCGCTGCACCTGCTCAATGCACGGAGAGAAGGAGCAGAAGCGCCCACCTGCAGGAGCAAGACACGGGGTCAGAGGGTAGAGTAGTGTAGTGGCACCCATAACCCACCCTGGACCTGAGGCTGGCTCAAAACTGACTATAGACTGTAAGCCCTCAGACCAAGTCTGCAAGGACCTTGGGAAGCTATACATTTTTGCACTACCTGCTGGGCCACCCTTGGGCAGAAGCCCGGGTCAGTAGTGAGGCTGAAGACCGAGATGCCCAGGTCTCCCTGCCAGTAGGCATCACCATCCTGCCTTGTAGGAGGCAGTGGAGGGCTGGGAGGGGGGGTCAGGACTGTCAGAGCCAGTCCCAAGAATAGCTCTAACAATAGGGCAACATGGGGCGGTGTGTGGGCTGCTGCTGTCACAGAAAATTAGAGGCTGTCGTTGGCTCTTGGGAACAGGAGGAGCCTACAGCAAGCACACTTTGAGCTCCTCCCTGCTGCCTCCCACGGGGGCCTGCCCCCAGACTGTGAAAGTGCTCATGAGCAAGCCACGGCAGAGATGGAGTGTGTACACACGCCCCTAGGCCTGGGACCCACAGCGCTCCCTGACACAGGGATGAGACAGGATAGAGTTCACTGTCACTAAACAGCAAATCACACCATATATACTCCTTGCCAGAGGCCACCAGAGATAGAGTGTGTTACAAAACACTAAGCCTACAAAAAAAAAAAAAAAAACCACCGAAAGGACCCAGAGAATGACTACCTGGGGAAGAGCCCAGTGGAGGCAGACGAGGCGCCTCTGACTACTTTGAAAGGAGGCTCTCCTGCCCGGCTTGGCCCTCACCAAGCCCGGACTGACCGATGGCCCTGCATCAGGGAACTTTCAGGTGGAGACCTCCAGGCTTCCCCACAGGCCACCTCAGCAGACAGCAGGGACACAGAGGTCTGGGCAGAACCTGAGGCAGCTGCAGAGCCTGGGCTCTTGCCTGTCAGAAAGCCTCCCCCGCCCTCTGTACAGAGCTGGGTGGAGAGCAGCCCTGGCTGCCAAGCCTGCTTCTTCTCCAGAAAAGGCGAAATCCCCAGGCCTCAGAAGCTGCCTCTCTGGCTCGCAGCCCACCTTCTCCAGGCTTTTCCATCGCCCCGCCTCTACACTCAACATCTTCCCTAAAAGGGTCCCGCAGGCTGGCTCTGCAGCATGGGTGCTGGGAGTCTGCAGGAAATGGCTGGGGGTAGGGGACTGCCTATGACCTCCAGTTTGGATCCTGGCCTGTTCTATCATGCTAATCCTGCCTGCACTTGGATGGAGTTGTCAGGGCCCCAGGGCCCCAGTGAGTTCCCATCTTGGCTGGAGAATGGGAGCCATCTTCTCTAACCCTGGTCTCCAGCCAGCCTGAGCCAGTCCTCGCTGTGGGCCAAAAGGAACCCTGAGGTAGCCATTACTGTGGTGTGGCCCTCAGGTACCTGGGTTCCTGGGTTCCATATGACCCAGCTCAGCCCCCTACCATCACCCTTACCAACATCACTGACGCACCTTCAACCTTGAGGGCATCCCAGGCATGGCCCACAGCTTCCCAGGGTGATGGGATATCCAAGAAGACGGCGTCAGCCACGTGGACCACTCCGAAGCCACTGCGGCATACATCCTGGGTGTGCACAGTCACCCACTGGCTCACCCGATGCTCCTGGAATTCCTCCCGGGCCTTGTCTGCCCGCTGCTGGTGGAACTCTACTGTGTGTAGGTGGCCAGTGGGGGCGATGCTGCGGATGATTGCGTGGGATACAGAGCCACTGCCTGTGCCTGGCAGGAGAAACAGGAGGGGTGGAGGGGTCCCTTGAGGGCCATACCCACCCATCAACAGTTCCTCCTTTTCAGGAGGAAGGGGTTCATAACAGGCATATGAGGGCAGAGACGGTGTCACACCATGAGCTACGTGTCTGCTCTTGGCAGCCAGTCTTGGGTTTGGGGTGCGGGGGCTGTAGTTGATGGGCTGTGTAGTACTGGCACAGGCAAGGATGGGGCAGCCCTACCCAGCACACACACAGAACAAACGGGAAGCATAGATTCAGTGGGGCTGACACAGGGTGAGTCTGGGCAGAGCTAATGCTGGGCCTACACTATCCTGGATCCTAATCTGTCTACACTGCAGTGAGCCCATGGGTCTTGTCTCAGCTGCTGATCTCATTTCCCCCATTAGCTTCTTGACTCAATCTTCCCCACAACAACTCTGCTCAATCTATCCCCATGATACAAAGCCAACTGCACCACCCTTCCCACAAAGTCATCGGTCTGTCAAAAACAGACTTTCTGAGCCGGGCGTGGTGGTGCACTCCTTTAATCCCAGCACTCGGGAGGCAGAGGCAGGCAGATTTCTGAGTTCGAGGCCAGCCTGGTCTACAGAGTGAGTTCCAGGACAGCCAGGGCTACACAGAGAAACCCTGACTTGAAAAACAAAACAAAGCAAACCTTACCTCAGCTCCTCCTTAGAGGGAGAGCTATCCTTCTTCACCTGATGTCATGTACTCGAGGACCAGGGCTAGCTCTCTCTCCACTCCTCCTCCTCCTCCTCCTCCTCCTTCTTTTGTTGTTGTTGTTGTTGTTTTTCAAGACAGGGTTTCTCTGTTTAGCCCTGGCTGTCCTGGAACTCACTTTGTAGACCAGGCTGTCCTTGAACTCAGAAATCCGCCTGCCTCTGCCTCCCGAGTGCTGGGATTAAAGGCGTGTGCCACCATGCCTGGCTAGAAAGCACCTCTCTTGCCTCCCAAGCTCATTCACTGTTCCTGTGCCCTCTTGCCCCAGTCCAGCCGCACTGGTCTCCTTACCAGCATGCCCAGGTGCTGTGCTTCTACCTCAGGGCATCGGCGGAGCTTTTCTTTGGCTTCTGGTAGTACCTCATCATCTTTACCTCAAAGGTCACTTCTTGGATCCCTGACTTCCTGAGTTTGGAGATCCCTCTAAGTCATCTTCAAAAAAGTGTCCCTGTCTTATCAGCGCCTCACGAGCACTGAATGGTCACCAGGCTCACTGCCTGTCCTGTCTTTCAGAGGGAGGAGAAGGGACCAGGTACCACATGGGAGCACAGGATTGTGTTGCCTGAAACAGGGCAAAGGCCTGAGAGAGGATAACATATCACCTAATACAAGGTACAAAAGGAGAGCTGTCAGAGCCGACCTGCTATCTGCTCTCTTGCTTCAGAGGGAAAGAGCAATAGAAAGCCAGCGACAGGGAGAATGGGAACTCTTGTGACTCTGGACCCCAACATCTTAGTCCACAAGAAACACACCACCAAGGATCTAGCCACATCTGATCCCGGGGTCGTTCTTGGCAGCCGTGCATGCCTAGATTGCTGCACAGTGGCCACAGTACCTAAGGGTGGGCATGTGAGAGACAGCTAGCTCAGACACTTCTAGCCACTACCTGGCCTCGTATCAGTGACAGTGCTAATCTTCGATGGAACTAGGGGAAGGCCTGGCTGTAAGTGTGGGGCAGACCTCTCTCTGCAATGAGCTCTGGAGTACCCAGCCCCCCTCCGGAAGGGGCAGCTGGGTAGAGAAAGGCAGTCAGCACCTTGGCCAGCATCGCGCACGCCTCAGAGGGCACCTCCCCTCCTCTTCTCCAACCCAGGTTAGCTCCCACCAGCTGCTATTTGGGTGATAGCAGTTAGTACCACTTGGCTTCACTCCCTACAGCCACACCCTCCCCAGCAAGCGGAGTTGCTAAATAAAAGCTAGAATAAGAACCAAGTAACTCAGTGCACAACTGCAGGAAGGATCGACTGCAAACCCTCTTATCTGAGTTCATACCAGAGGAGCTCACCTGATTCACAGACCACAGAACCGGGCCGCAGCTCCAGCATCATGGTGATTAAGGCAATGTCGGTGGAGTAGAGGATCTGCGTGCGGTGGGGCAGGTTCACTGTCCAGAGCTCAGGCGTAGGGTGCAGCACATACACCCAGCCGCCTCTGCTGCAAATCACCTTGGAGCCAAATGGGCGGCCAATGAGGTCCACGGAGTGCCTCAGGACGCCATGTCGGGTCTGGGTCTGGGCTCCACGCTGCACACGCACTGCCACCATCGAGCCGTGGCCCAGTGACAGGATGGCTGTGTCGCCTTCCTTGATCAGCTCCTCGTATGCCACGAAACTCATGGTGTTAATGTTTGCCAAGTGTCAGGGACCTGGAGAAGTGGTGTGTGGACGTGAGGTCAGAGGACCAGGAGGCAGGATGAAGATCTGTGGTCTGGACAGAGAGGTCTGTGGGGCCTGGGTTCTGAGCAGGGTTCGCGGACTTGCTCAGCCAACCCAACAGAGCTGCTCTCTAGCCTAACATATGGAACCCAACTGAAGGGCTATGTTCTCGGAGGACCCAAGAGAGTGCACAGGGACAGGAGCCCGAGGATTCCCACACAGGAAGGACCAGAGAAGTCTTTTCTCCATCCCGCAGTGTGAAGGCGACAGCCTCTGATAGCGTGCACAAGCAGGGGAGAGAAGCCACCTCCGAGCCCGGGTTCCCCGTAACCCCCTTGCCCAGAGTCTCCACGGAGGGCTCCGGACGGCAGGGAAGGCTGGCTTCCCGCCGAACAGCACAGGAACTGCCAGCAAGCCGGGAGTGCCGCTCCCAGCTCGGAAACTTACGCAGCATACAGAGGCCGGCTCCCGGCTCCACACGTGGCTCCACTGCGGCCGCCGCACTTCCGGCGCTTTTTGATGACGTCAGACCAACGCAGGGCTCTCTGGGAGTCGCCGCGCTGTCCTTTGCGCGCTCCCAAAGGGCGTTTTCTGGCTGGCGTCTTCGCGGTTGAGTTCTTCTGTGCATACTTGCACGTTGCCTAAGAGATCCGAGCGCCGTGCAAAATAAAAGTTCCCCAGTTCGCCAGCGGCTTGTCCGTACGCGGCCTTTTAGGGCTGCCCGGCGCACGCAGTTTCTGCCCGCGGGATACGCATGACCCTAAAGCGCACTTTGACAACTATGCAACCCCAGGGCCTCCCTACTATGGCCCACCAGGGCATTTTTGTCATTGCAAACAGCTCCGAAACACCACCCTGTCTGGGCTCCAGAATAAATGTCCGAAGGTGGAACCGCAGGCAAAGGGATGGGGATTCAGTGCAAAGACTTTGGCCAGGGCTGGGCCGAGTAAAAGGAGTCGGGTTAGTCTTGAGGATTCTGCAAAAGTGGCCCTAGGCCAGGTCCTGCCTGAAGGGGAGAGCACAAAGCGTCCCCTCCTAGGATCCCTGGCATCTTGAGAGCCTATGAAATGAAGGAAGATTCTTCCTCCGTGCGTGCAGCGGAGAGGGGCGTAGGGATGGGGCAGAGAGAGTGGAGAGCCTTCCTGCAGACCTCAGCTGGCAGAACTGGAAAGAAACTTTAGCTGTGTAGAACCAGTAGCAGTGACCAACTTCAGGCTGCACTCGCCAGTGAAGAGGCTTTGACCCAGCCTGCCTTTTCTAGAATCCTGCCAGCCTCTAGCGATCCTCTGGGGCCAGGCTAGACCAACCTGTGATGGCCTTGCCCTAGAAACTCAGGTGCCTGACTTCAGATTTCTGCCCTGACTGACCTTCGTATGGTAGCCCTGGAAGGACAGGCAGCGAGGGGTTCTCTTGGTCGCTCATGCTGTGAAGTTGCACTTTCAGCCGAGACATCCCAGCCATACCCACGGCTCCTCAACCCCCTTCCTTCCTTCCTTCCTTCCTTTCTTTCTTTCTTTCTTTCTTTCTTTCTTTCTTTCTTTCTTTCTTTCTTTCTTTCTTTCTTTCTTCTTTATTGAATAATTTATTTACATTTCAAATGTTTTCCCCTTTCCAGGTCTCCCCTTCAGAAATCCCTTATCCCATCCTCCCTGCCCTCACAACCCCTGTTCTAACGGGGTATTTCATTCCCTTGGTGGCACACAGCCCAATACACATCCTAATTGCCCCTCTGGAGAGTTAAGACTTTCCACTTCTCCTGGGAGGTTCCTCTTCCCCAGCTTCTCGGTGGCATGGAGACCAGGCCTGATTACGTCCCCACCCAACCTATGAGTTCAACAAGGGGGGGGGTCCTCCTTGGTTCCAGTTGCCCACTGCTGGCTTCCCAGTACGTCCTCTGTACCTTCTACAGTCCACCTTCTCAAAACTAGTCATCTGTCATGCCCAGCCTCAGCCTGGAGTCTTCAAGCAGAATCAGCCTCCTTAAGACCCTAGCTGGTGCCGTGGGGGTGGGGAGACTTCCCAGGGCAGTTTATACACTGGGTTCAAATAAGAACAGATGTTTCATGTGGCCAGCTCACTCTCGTGTCATTGAATCCTCTTACTTACAATTTTATGACCACTTTACAGATGGGGAACAGAAAGTTAATTTGTGTAACATCATACAGACAACATGGTTCATGCAGGGATATATTTTGTCTTTGAGACAGTCTCCCTATATAGCCTTGGCTGTCTGGAACTCACTATGTAGATCAGGCTGGCCTCAGACCCAAGAGACCTGCCTGCTCTGCCTACCAAATACTGGGCTTAAAGTTGTGCTCCAACCTGGCCTGAGGGATTACAGTTCAAAGCCTAGAGTCAGAGAACTCATAGCACACTTGAGCCAGAACAGAGGCAGCCCCAGAGGAAAAGAAGCTGAAGATGTCTTTGGGGAAGGCTGCTCCACCTGCACCTCTGGCAGGGCCTGGGTTGCCAAGAGTCCCCCCTTTGACTGGCACAGCCTCCTGCTGCACTGTCTTGCAGTCCCTGCCTCTCTTCTGACCCCTGTCAACTTCTCTTTGCATCCCATGAGCAAGGGAGCAGAGGAAGAGCTACCCCTTGGCTTCGGACTGTGACTGGCCTCTGGGGAACCTGGAACTCAGGGGCCTATCTGTTCTCCACTTGCCCTGCTGGACTGGACCCTGCTCTATGATTAAAAAAACTCAGGACTCCTTTGATACCCCTTCCTTCTTTGTGGTTAATGTATGACTTGGTGTGATTTTGAAGGAAATGGGACCATAAATCTGGGGAGTGATGTCATCTAGCTTCTCGCCTGGGAGCTGCCAGACTAGCTACCGAGTCCCAAGGAGAGCAGTGGGCCCACAGTCAGGAACACAGCTGGGTTGGAAGACCCTCACCTTGCTTCCTTGCTCTGGGGGCTATCAGGGCTTCCAAGCAACACACCCCAGTGGGGGCCTCCCATTGATATTGTCATCTGGAGGTTATGAAGGCCCCTTCACCTCCTTATCCTGCCGTCACCTCCACTCTAGCTGCCATATACTCTATGAATCTGCACGATGTCCCAAGGGTAGTCACCCTAGGACCGTTGGGGGGTATCTGGACTTCTGAGCCAGCACTTCTTTGTGTATTTTCCTTTGTGTATCTGCAGTAGAATGGGACAGTAGTCAAAGGTCACAGGAACCTGTGCCTGCACTGGGTGTGGTTTAGTGCTGGGACAGGCACCTCTGACCTGCTCCTTACCTCTACCAGAGTCGTGGTCTCGCTCTGGCAGGGAGATAAAAAGGAAGGAGAAAAGCCTGAGAAGCTGTAAATCCTGGAGATAAAGAGGAAGCCCTGAGCCCCCCCCCCCCCCCCCCCCCCCCCCGCCTCCAGTCTAGATAACAAGTTTGCTTCCTATTTCTAAAACAGAAACTTGAGCACTTGGGGCTAAGCAGAACCAGCTTCCCTGAAAGGGGTAGGGACTGGGTAGGCAGCTGCTGATGGCACACCTGCTGTCTAGCCAGAGACAAGAGCTCATGGAGCCCAGGCTGGCCTTGGTTCCTAAGCTTCCTGCCCCTCCCCTTTTCCCTCCTTTTTTTTTTTTTTTTTTTGAGACAGGGTCTATGAAACCACAACTGCCCCAGAAGTCACTATGTAGACTAGGCTGAACTTAATACACAGATATACACCTGCCTCTTCTTCCTGACTGCTGGAACACCTCCTTATGTGAGGTTGTTTTATTGGCTTACAAAATAGTGACTTGACCTGGGCATGGTGGCTCAGTCCCATATTAGAACTTGGGATGCTAAGACAGAAAGAGCCTGGTCTACGGGATCTTGTCTCAAAACACAATAGTTTGAAGCTGGCCAAGGTGCGTGAAAGACAGGAGGCATCTCTGTAGTAGCCCTGGGGACAGAGCAGAGGCGACTTTTCACGTCCACCCAGGCTGGGGCAGGCAGGCAGTGTCTGCCCAGAGTTCCTCAGAGTCTTCTCCCCAGGCAACTGCACATTCTCTCTCAGCCTGGAATTCCTATCATTCCTCACACAGTTTGCTCTGGGCAGCCTGACTCCGCAGAAAGGCAGGGTCCCTATGCCTCCCGTGCACGTCCTTCCATGTTCCTTGCATCCAGCACCTCATGTGTGACTGGAGGCCCAGGGGGAGCAGCCTCCCTCAAAGCCATCTTCAGCTTCTTTTCCTCCAGGACTTAAGTGTGCTATTGGTTCTCCGAAGCTGGGCTTTGGGCTGCAATGCCTCAGGGCAGGGTGGAGCATGCCTTTAAGTCCACAAGTGGATAAGCAGAGGCAGGCAGATCTCTGAGACCTGCTTGGCCTACATAGCGAGTTCCAAGGCTATAGAGAGAGACTGTCAAAGACAAATGACTGAAGATATTCTGTCAAACATGCAAGGATGAAGGCTTCTCTCGTTCTTGCTTTATTAGCCCAGGAGTGAGTGAGCAACTGTGAGTGGACATTAAACATGAAAGCATAGATACTGAGTTTTTTTTTTTTTTTTTTT
>NC_034596.1:105692548-105702987 GCF_900095145.1 Mus pahari | reverse complement strand
TTTTTTTTTTTTTGAGACAGGGTTTCTCTGTGGAACAGAGCCCTGGCTGTCCTGGACTCCCTTTGTAGAGCAGGTTGGCCTCGAACTCACAGAGATCCCTCTGTCTCTGCCTCCCTCGTGCTTGGATTGAAAGGGTGTGCCGCCACCCAGGACCTCACCTCTATATTTGTATCAACTGTACCATCTACCACACTTTTCTACCCATGGCCATCCCCTAATGAGTTCCCTTTACACATTCCCTGATCTGTTTGTAGAGAAGGGACACTGTCATTCTATAGGCTCGATTCCTAGAAATGGGAATGCTAGGTCATAGAGCAATTTAAAAAATTTTAATATATACTGCCAAATTACTCTCCAGAAAAAGATGAAGCTGCTGGCAGCTGCAGCAGGCAGGGTGCGAACGCCTGTCTTCACACATTACAATTCACAGTTGGCACTGGCTGTGGTCAAATTCCAGGTTTCCTCGTACCTGTGTGTGGGGGGCACGGGAAGAGAGGCTGTTCCAATGTGTTGGATCTGATTAATGAGCTTAGTTTTGACTGGTGCTTTCTCCACCCCCAGTTTGCCTGCCGGTGGTAGGTAGTTCTTTCTGGATGCGGTGGTAGAAACCGGTCCCCCGAGAAAAGGGCCAGGGGATAAGAATTGGAGATTCAGAAACAGTCTCTAGGAGCTAAGTATCTTGAATCTTTCAGGGTCTGGGTCCAAGGGTCTTGGCTCTGTTTCTTAGAGCCCGCCCAAGGTCAGAACACCCTGGGTGCTTCTGGCGGGACCTTAGCCAGACTGCGCCTCTGGTGTTGTACCAAGAACACCCAGGAGATGCCCGCAGGCACCTTGAGGAAGGTCGGCGGCTCTGTACCGTTTTGTATCGCCTGGATGCGGTGTTTGGATGCGGTACCCAATGTTAAAAACCTGGACTCTCACCATGACCCTCTACAACGCTGTCGGCATAAGGAGGCAGGAGGCAGGGAAGGCAGGAGCCTCAAGTGCCATCTGGCTTCCCAGACTCAGTTTCCTGTCCCCAGGGAGTGTGTGTGAATCAGGTCTAGGATATCTACGGCTCTGGGGTTTCGTCTTCGGGATCCTGCGCGAGCAACACCGGGGTGGCCAAACTGCGCATCGGGGTCGAGACTTGGGGACCGCTGGGGAGGGCCGCTGGGGGTGTCAAGGGCTGCTGCCTCGGACAAAGCGGCGGCACCACCCGAAAGCGCGGACCAATGGAATGAATGGGCTATAAATAGCTGCCAATGGGAGGCTGGCGACGCGCCCCTTAAGAGCTCAGGGAGCAGCGAGCAGTCGTCGTTCTTCTGCGCTGCGCCAGGAGCTGCAAGCACAGGCATCCATCGCCCCTGCTCCGTACGGCATCCCGGTGAGCGGGTCCAAGGGCCAGGGGTATAGTCCTGCGGGGCGCTACGCGGTGGGGTGCGGGACCGGGGCGTCACGCGCAGCCTCGCTGCCGGGACCCCACATCGGACCCGCCGGGGAACTTGGGATGTGCCGGACTCAGACGATGCAGACCTCGCTGACCTTGGTGGCGTCCAGGGAAAGCCTCGGGGGTCCCGAGTGGTTTGCAGGTCCCTGGCGGCCGGTGTATAAATCTCTGACCCCGCTCTTCCCCGCAGCCCGCCGCCGCCGCCATGCCCTTCTCCAACAGCCATAATACGCAGAAGCTGCGCTTCCCGGCCGAGGATGAATTCCCTGATCTGAGCAGCCACAACAACCATATGGCCAAAGTGCTGACCCCCGAGCTGTACGCCGAGCTCCGTGCCAAGTGCACGCCGAGCGGCTTTACTTTGGACGACGCCATTCAGACTGGCGTAGACAATCCGGGTATGCACACCCCTGTAACGTCAGGCTTCTGCCTCCCCAAGAAGTCCCCTGGGCAAGGATCCCACTGCTCTTCCCTGAACCTTCGGCGGGCTGGGGTCCCCTGGTCCCCTCTCCGCGCTTAGCCTTAAGGGCCTCGGCTTGCTTCTGCCTGACGGTGACGTCACTGTCGCCGCGCCCCTCCTCCAGGCCACCCGTACATCATGACAGTGGGTGCAGTGGCGGGCGACGAGGAGAGTTACGACGTATTCAAGGACCTCTTCGACCCCATTATTGAGGAGAGGCACGGCGGCTACCAGCCTAGTGATGAGCACAAGACCGATCTCAACCCAGACAACCTGCAGGTGCGGGGCGTCAGGGTCCGGGCGTGCTGGGGAGAGGGGTCTCGGCGCTCACTCCGGCCACCACCTTGTATCCCCAGGGTGGCGATGACCTGGACCCCAACTACGTGCTGAGCTCGCGGGTGCGCACAGGCCGCAGCATCCGCGGCTTCTGTCTCCCCCCGCACTGCAGCCGCGGGGAGCGCCGTGCCATCGAGAAGCTGGCAGTAGAAGGTAGGGGTCGGATATCAGCCGCCAGAGCTGCTGCGCTCTTCTCTGCGCGCGCGTTCCCCCGGGGACTGAGGGTCGAAGACCCACCTTCGTCCGCGGGGACTCACTGCTGCGGGCGGGTCGGCGGGCTTGCACGCCCGCCCACCCTGTCCTTGAACTCTGCACTCCGCAGCTCTGTCCAGCCTAGATGGCGACCTGTCTGGCAGGTATTACGCGCTCAAGAGCATGACCGAGGCGGAGCAGCAGCAGCTCATTGACGACCACTTCCTCTTCGACAAGCCTGTGTCGCCTCTGCTGCTGGCCTCCGGCATGGCCCGCGACTGGCCGGATGCTCGCGGCATATGGTACGAGTCCTCTCCCCCCAGTCCCCGGAAGGTGGGGCCTGTCCTGAATTCCTAGCTTGTGCAGTGCCACCCTCCGCCCAGGTGACCTTGGTGTTCTGCAGATGACTTTGGTCCTTGCGCTGCGGGAGGCCGCAGTCTCCAGGGATTCAAGGGTGGTGACCAGTCTCTTTGGCGTCTGTTCTCCGCCCTCCTCCTGGGAGCCGGCGCTTCTTGTTTTCTCTCCACCTTCTCACCCCCTTATTCCGCCGGGATCGTGCCAGGTGCCAATGACGCAAAAGCCTCCGCACCCGTCCGGGCAGGGCTCCTACCCCTGCAGACTGCGCGGGCGGAGGCGTGTTTCCTCTGGTGGGCTGCTCTGAAGGCTCCAAACCCTCGCGGGCCACACAGCACATGACTGTGATTGAGACGTACATGAGCTGCCGGGTCTCCCTGCCTTCCTCCACTGGGATTGGCGTCTTGGTGACAGCTCACATTCCACCACTCCGGAAGCTCTTTTTGTTTGAGGTCACCCACCTATAGTGTCTTTCTTGGGTGTGATCTAAGGCCACATTCTGGCAGGGACTCTGGCCTGACTATACCCCTCCTCTAGGCACAATGACAATAAGACTTTCCTGGTGTGGATCAACGAGGAGGACCATCTGCGGGTCATCTCCATGCAGAAGGGGGGCAACATGAAGGAAGTGTTCACCCGATTCTGCACCGGCCTCACTCAGGTCAGGCCTGGGCCTTCCCCAGGGCCTCCTCATTAGGGGGTTGGTGCTAGGGAGGGGTCAGGGGCAGATCAGAGTCCACATTTCCCAGGGTCCGTAGGGCTTCCGGCCAGGCTTCCTTCCCCCTCTTAACTTTCCCTTCTCCACCTTCAGATCGAAACTCTCTTCAAGTCCAAGAACTATGAGTTCATGTGGAACCCTCACCTGGGCTACATCCTCACGTGCCCATCCAACCTGGGCACCGGACTGCGGGCAGGTGTGCACATCAAGCTGCCCCACCTGGGGAAGCATGAGAAGTTCTCGGAGGTGCTCAAGCGGCTGCGGCTTCAGAAGCGAGGCACAGGTGAGGGGCAGAAGGCGCAGGTGAGGGGCAGAAAGTGCAGGTGTCCTCAGCCCCGCTGACCCGCCTGTGTCCCCTCACAGGTGGTGTGGACACCGCTGCTGTCGGTGGGGTGTTTGATGTCTCCAACGCTGACCGCCTGGGCTTCTCGGAGGTGGAGCTGGTGCAGATGGTGGTGGACGGAGTGAAACTACTCATTGAGATGGAGCAGCGGCTCGAGCAGGGTCAGGCTATCGATGACCTCATGCCGGCCCAGAAGTGAAGCCTGGCCCTCGCCACCATCAGGCTGCCGCTTCCTAACTTATTACCCGGGCAGTGCCCACCATGCATCCTTGATGTTTGCCGCCTGGCGGCTGAGCCCTTAGCCTCGCTGTAGAGACTTCTGTCGCCCTGGGTAGAGTTTATTTTTTTGATGGCTAAGCTGTTGCTGACACTGAAATAAACTAGGGTTTGGCCTGCCCTATGTCCGAGTGTCGCTTCTCCTTTCCTAGGGACAGCCATGCGCCTGTGTGTGTGTGTGTGTGTGTGTGTGTGTGTGTGTGTGTGTGTGTGTGTGTGTGTGTGTGTGTGTGTGTGTGTGTGTGTGTGTGTGTGTGTGTGTGTGCGCGCGCGCACAATGGCCTTCTGTGTCATCTCACCTAGCAGATGAAACATGAGCCGTTGAAGATACAGGGCAGAGAGGGAGGGAGGCTCTGAGTCCAGCCTGAGCATCTAAGGACATCTGTGCTTGTAGGGTGGAGCCTAGTATTTCCTTAGCTCCAGCCAGCTAAAGCAGTCAGAAACTTGACATCTTCCCCAGTTTCTTCCTGGCAGTCTGAAGATGCAAAGTTCTGCTCCTCACTTCCTCCCGCTCCAGCTCCAACCCCTACTCCAGTTCCTAAATAATCCTCTCCCTACTTCCTCCAGCTTCCGTCCTCCTCAGGTTGAGGTGCCTCCTCATCCCTCCACCCAGCTCTCTAGCCCCGTCCCTCATTTGCAGCTTCCTCTCTGGGGCCCTAGTGGTTGGGAGGAGACAACCCTCCGCTTCCACTCCAAGCTTTTGTGCCACGTCATCTAGGAGAGGGAACAGTAGTAGTTAGAGGGGCTCTGTCGTGACCTAGCCCTCCCTGTCCGTGGACAGGTCAAAGGGGAGGCACCCCAAGGCTCACATCAAAGCTCTTGGGCACAAACGAGGCTTGGCTGCCTTCATGGCGGTTATCCTGGTTGGGCCTCATGAAAAGATCTGGCCCACATTTGAAAGCTGAGAAAGGAAAAAACAGCAGCCAGGGGCTGGGACTACAGTTCCCCGCCCCCACAGCCACTCTTCCAAGAGGACAGTCTTGTGCTGCCACCTGCTGGTTGGGCTCATCACAGGCTTACCTGGTCAACCCAGACATCATACTCAGACCCAGGAGATAGGGAGACATGGTTGCGCTATGAGCTACAGAGGTGTGTTCTGTCGGGTGTTTGCTTCCACAGCCAGACTCCAGCTATGGGTTCATCTAGGTGTCTAGGCTGGGGAAACTCTAGTGTAAGTACTGACTTCTGAAGCGTGTTGTTTGAATGCACCTCACTGGGTGGGCTGGACATAGGACAGGGCAGGTTCCCTAGAAGCACAGAAGGGTCAAGAGATCTCTGCATCTCTCCTTAGTGTCCAGGGATAGCCCTCAATCCTGCCTTCAGTGGCCTCAGATGTCCTAACAAGTCTGCAGCTAGCAATTCTGTCAGAAAGACCTGGGGTCCACACTAGACCAGGGTATGAGTGAGACCATTCCCTCAGTTTAAAGTTGGCAGTGGCAAAAAGCAGCCCTTCAGCCATGCAGTGGTAGCATATGCCTTTAGGAAGGCAGAGGTGAGCGGAGCTCTGAGCTCAAGGCCAGCTTCATCTATCAAAGCAAGTTTCAGGACAGACAGAACTCCAAAGAAAGCCCAGCTTTAAAAAACTAGGGGGAAAATGCCTTTCTAACCATCTCCACCAACAAAGGAAGTGAGTTTCTGATCCAGACTCTAAGAGAGGGACAGTAGGCACAGAGAGATATGTATGCCCTAAATCCTCCATGTCTGCTGTTAGACACCAAGAGACCTAAGAAAAGAAGGCAGAACACAGGACCCCTGTAATGGCGAGGGTTTTCTGTCTATCTTCCTATATGGCTCAGGTCTATGCAGTTCAGTCTTGGAATACCACCTTTCTTCCTGCCACATAAACCCAGAAGGTTCTCCTGCTGGCTCAGGCCCCTTACTGCCAGCAAGGTCAGAGCCAGCTAACTTGATGTGGCTTGGCCAGACACCATCCCACTGGAGGTAGGCAAAGCACTGTGTGGTGCTTCCCCATCCAAACCCCAAGGATCCTGAGAGCTGCAGCCTGAAACCCCACTCTACTTACGCAGGATCCAGAGGGCAGACCCTAGCCTAGAAAGGATGTTTTCCCCCAGGCAGTGAATCTCATGAGCATCATGGACCAGCCACTCAGGCACCGGCACAACTGAGTCCCTTTGGGGCTTGTGCTTCCAGAGTTGAGCTGTTTCCTGGACACAGGCACTTCCTGGCCTCTGTGTAGGCTCAGAAACTCAGGACTCTACTAGGCTCTGAGTTCCTACCCTAGTCTCACCCAGACAGAAGAATCTTGGTGTGTTCCCTCTGCTGTGATGCATGCCACTCTTCTGTGCTCAGTAGATCTATGGAAGTCCACACAGCCCTGCTCTTTCTCTGGATCTGAGATTCAAATGAGTGTGCTGAGCTTGGCATTCGTGGGAGTGGTTGCAGAGAGAAAGGTGCTGTGTTCACTGGATACAGGGATGTGAGCGTGTCTCCCTGGCACTGTCTGGCCACCCTGATTTCTTGCTGGGAGCAGCTAGAGAAGGATTTCACCTTGGAGCCACCTACATTGGGTGGTCCAATGAGAGAGGTGGGTGTTCTGTCCACTAAGACATCAACCCACCATACTAACAAAACCCCCCAGTCCTCACCCTGGTGCTGGTAGAATTTCTAGATGCTGACCCAGGAAGACCACTATCCTAAAGAAATAACAAGGAACTACAACTCCTTAGAGAAGGAGAGAACTGGTCAGGGCCATTTACCTAGGTGGGGGAAAAAATAAAAAGAAAAGCTTGGCCAACCCCACCCCTCCTACTTCGTGCAAGCAAACTTCACACTCAGTGCTATGAAGACAGGCTGAGAAAGCCAAGAAGCAAGCATGGATTATAAAACAGCTCACACTGAGATCCCACACAGATTATGTATGGAAAAACCCCCGAACAGGCTGGCTGTGGGTGGAAACAGGTGATTTCCCTCTTTATACTTCTTTTTCCAAATTTCTTCCAGTGAACATGTATTGCTTATATAAGGCAATGGTTTTGGCCATGTTGAGGGTCTAACTTGGCTCTGCACATGCTGGGAACGCAGTTCAACCACTGAGCTGCACTCCCGGTCCTCCCCATGTACCTGAGGATGAAACGGAAATCCTCCTGCCTCCACCGACCGGCGGCTGGGATAATGGATATGTACTACCTCACCCTGTTTCTGCAGTGTAGTGTTTAGGATTAAACCAAGGACTTTGTATCAGTTAGTGCTCGGCTGGCTGAGCTACAGCCTCGGCCCTGTCCCAGTCAAACTGGAAATATTTTTCTTTTTTCTTCTTCTATGTATAGGAATATAATGTGTTGCAGCTGGTGGGAGCACTGAGGCAATAGCAAGCAGGCATCCACTGCTACCCTCCCCTAGGGTGGGGAAACTGAGGCTCACATAGACAAGCCTAACCCAGGCATGGGTTGATTCTTCTGCTCTTTAACTTGTGGGGCTCTCAGGGCTCTTCAGGGCTGGGTCCAGCTTCTCCCAATAGTAGCTTAGAAGGCTGCAATTGCCCACAGGCTTCCTTACACAGCACTTCTATTTCTGACCCAGCCTGGTACTTAACAAACCTCCCAGATGCCCGAGGCAGCTAGACACTGTACCCACAGGTATGCAAATTAGATATCTTTCCCACTGACCAAAAGGTGAGTCAATGACAAAGGACAAAGGTGTAGTGGGGGACAGCCTAGGGGAAGCAAGGCTTTTTAGTGGGCTGGGGCTTGAGCCTGCAACCTGCAGCTTCCTGCTGTCTCATCACACCCTTACTAACACCTTACTCTGCTTTGCTAAGGACACCGGGGCTCAGGCATCCTGACTACCACAACTTGGCAGGTACACTCCCCACTTGAACAACAGCTGGGTATGGTGGCACACCCCTTTAACAGGACAGAAGCAGGACTAGCAGGAGCTCCCTCAGGCCAAGTTTTAAGGTACTGATGATGGCTTAAGGTCCCCTGGTGGCCACTCTGCTGTAGCTACAGTTTTGGTGCTTAACTTGGTGACAAGACAGACATTCAAGCAGCCACCTTGGGATGTAGGGACAAGGTCATCCTGTAGAAAATAGGTGGCGCTCCTGTGCTTGTACACTAGGTCCTAATGGAAACTTGTGTGGAACCTAAATCACTCCTGGGGAAGAGATGAACCGGGACTGTGGTCCAACTCTCTTAACAGCAGCCTCACTGCAGAGCAGAGCGGACCGTGGGTCAGCAGGGTTGGCATGCAGGTGGAATGAAGGGTAACCTGGCTCTGGCTTTATCCACACAGAGGAAGTGTCAGGCTGTCTGGTAGCTTGTGTCTAGGCTCAGGCAGGGCTCCATTTTGCAAATTCTACCATGCATATATGAGCAAAGGTGGTACTGCCACAGTAGTTTTACACGGCTGCTGCAGTCTCCACTCACTGTTCTCTTGAGCCTGTGTTTTTGGTCAGTTTTTCAACCTGGAGCTGAGAAGTAGTGTGTTCACCATGCCAAGGTTGTTCCAAACCAAACCACCCAACCAAAACCAACCAAACAACAGGTAGAGCCGAGTGTGGTGGTGCACACTTTTAATCCCAGCACTTGGGAGGCAGAAGCAGGCAGATTTCTGAGTTCGAGGACAGTCTGGTCTACAGAGTGAGTTCCAGGGTGGCCAGGGCTACAGAAAAGCCCTGTCTCGGAAAACAAACAACAAAAACCCAAACAAACAAACATAAGGAGAAACCCTAATCAAATCTGTTCCGTTGAAAGCAAAGCCCCGTGGTTAGATGCTCTGACCACTTACTCCCCAACCCTGTGTACAGAGGGGCTTGGCTACACCAGATGTCCAGACTTACAAGCAGCTCATCCCATCAGGCCTGCAGCTGTTGGTTCTGGCTGGACAAAGATCACCTGTGTTGCTGCCTCACTCTAGAGTCCTTAGTCCTGCAGACAGAAAGGAGGGGCCAGACACTGCTTTTCTCTGGCCTCCAGTCAAGGATTATATGACTTTGTGTTTTTAGCAAAGTCCCAGTGTTTGCCTAAGTTCATTAAGGACATTCCACTCAGTAATGCAACTCCGAAGAGTGTATGGTACACTTACAGCCACCAGAGTACAAGGACTTAAAGCTGACTGTGGCGATAGGGTGGGTTCCCTAGACTTACCAAATGGGGGAGGTGTTTGCCGTGGGCTGGGGCTCAGACTTGGGAGAGCTGAGCTGTATGTCCAAGAGTCTGGCCTGGAATGGGGCCCCCGGAGGCTGGAGGGGATACTCTGGGGCTCCTCTGCTTAGGACTGTGTGCTACTTCCCTGGATGTGTCTGCGCGGCCCACGCCTGCTGGCAGCTCCCGAAGGAGGCAAGCCAGCACAGATACTGCTCTAGAAGGCATGGTGGAGGCAGGCTGTATGTCAGGCTCTTCCAGATCCATGGTGCAAGCTTACCTGAGGAGCTAGGGCGCTCCTTACTGAAGTACTGAGAAGAGAGCGGCTAAGAGAACCGCATCATCATCTCACAGACTTTATTGGGGCCTTGCTGGTGTCATGGTCCCACATGGCATGAGTGGGAGACAGCTGGGATCTGTGCCGCTTGTCTTCCCACTTCCTGCAGGCTCATTACACCTGTCAGCACTTCTCTGCCTTCATCCTGAAGGCGCTACCCCTTGGCCTCCCACACTCTCCCTTTCAGTCTGAAAACGGAGTTTCTCAACAGGAGGGGAATCTACCCCTTGTTCAGTTTTGTGTCTCATGGATCAACACAAGGTTCTGCAGGGTAGCACCTTCCTTTAGCTACCTACCATTTAAACATCAATAAATAGATACGCCTTTGATTGGCAAAGGGCATGGAGCAGTTAACCGACAGAAGCCAAGTCTCCATTTTTTTTTTTTTTTCAATTTCTAACTTTAATCTTCAGTACTCAACTCCTGATTACTTAAAAGTTCCCAAGAGAGAAATCTCTGGGGCAGTTCAGGAAGTAACTGTCTACTAAGAAAAAGCAGTTGTTGTTCAGCTCCCTGAGTCCCTGCACAAGGCTGGGGGTCCCCCGACACTGAGGGAGTGTCAGAAAGCGTGGAAGAGAGCTTAGATCTGGAGGGTGGAGGGAGCCGGGTGTGGTAGTGCAGGGTCTGCACAGAGGCCAGTCAGGGCAGGAACTTGCTCCTCTGTACTTTCTTTTTCTTTTTTATTGTTTTTTTGTTTTTGAAACAGTTGCTCTGTGTAGCCCTGGCTATCCTGGAACTGGATTTGTTTACAAAGCTGACCTCAAACTCAGAGATCCATCTGCTTCTGCCTCTCAAGTGCTGGAATTAAAGGTGTGAGCTACGTGCCGGGCGTGGTGGCGCACGCCTTTAATCCCAGCACTCGGGAGGCAGAGGCAGGCGGATTTCTGAGTTC
>NC_034596.1:105691341-105692488 GCF_900095145.1 Mus pahari | reverse complement strand
AAAAAAAAAAAAACAAAAAACAAAAAGGTGTGAGCTACTATGGAAAAAAAAAAAAACAAAAAACAAAAAGGTGTGAGCTACTATGGCCTGGCGGCTGCTACTGCTGCTTCTTTTTCTCCTTCTTTTTCCTCCTCCTCCTCCTCCTTCTTTTAGATTTATTGATTTTATATGAGTACAATGTAACTGTACAGATGGTTGTAAACCTTCATGTGGTTGTTGGGAATTGAATTTTTAGGACCTGGGCTCACTCCAGTCAACTCCGCTAGCTCAGTCCCTGCTTGCTGCAGCCCAAAGATTATTGTATATAAATACACTGTAGCTGACTTCAGACACACCAGAAGAGGGTGTCAGATCTCATTACAGATGGTTGTGAGCCACCATGTGGTTGCTGGGAGTTGAACTCAGGACTTTCAGAAGAGCAATCAGTGCTCTTACCCGCTGAGCCATCTCGGCAGCCCTAACTTATTCTTTATAAAAAATATTATGTGTGTTTGTGTGCCATGCAAGCAGGTGCTTGTGGACACCAGAAGAGGGCACTGGACCACTTGGATGTGGATACAGTTGAGGCTGTCTGATGTGGGTGCTCAGGGTTCAGGTTCCCTGACGGAGTAGCAAGCACGTGAACGATTCAGCAACCTTTCCAGCTCATCTGTTCTTCTTTCTGGTGAGACTCCAAAAGGCCCCCAACTTATCAAAACCCAGGAATTATGAGTATTTAGGGTTATAGAAAAATATGGAGCTCTGATTCTGCTTTGCCACAGCTGACCTAAGAAGCCCCACAGACAACCAAAATAGTGCCAGGAACCAAACCAAACCAAACCAAACCAAAAACCAAACCAAACCAAACGGCAGATGTGGCCTGTTTCTTTGACCTTGTCTCAAAAAGCAGAGCAACAACGGTAACAAAAACCAAAAACCAAATTGTTCCCACCTTGATGACAATGGACTGCATCTCTGAACCTGTAAGCCAGCCCCAATGAAATGTTGTCCTTTGTAAGACTTGCCTTGGTCACAGTGTCTGTTCACAGCAGAAGCTGGGGTATTGCTGTGATAGGCCTGGCCATGCGTTTGTTTGGAAGATATGGATTTGGGGCTTAATGGGCCATCCTAGTAAGAATATGGAAGACTTTGTTACTGAGAGTGATTT
>NC_034596.1:105657659-105689351 GCF_900095145.1 Mus pahari | reverse complement strand
TGGAACTCACTTGGTAGACCAGGCTGGCCTCGAACTCAGAAATCCGCCTGCCTCTGCCTCCCAGTGTGGTTGTTTTTTAAGTTACATGGATTGAGTGTGTGTGTGTGTGTGTGTGGCCTAATTCTGAACTGGTCCTCCTTCAGAACGATGCTCTCTCCCTGGGCCTTCCCACACTCGAAACCCTTTAGTACATCAACCAAACTTGGTGCCTTTGCTGGAACTGGCTTTTGGTCCCCCTGCGGAATACTTGTGCTCCACCACAGTGAGCTAACTCAAAGTGGTGGTCTTCTTGTTGGCCTCAGACTGACTTTTGTAAGGTAGACTAGCAATTCCAGAGATGAAAAGAGGTCCTAGGAGCCTGGCACATTTTTCTCTGGTAAGAAAGTTTGCAATATTAACCCTATTCTTAGGACTACACTGCCTGCCAGGCTTCTTAACTAATCTGAGACACTCCCAGGAAGTAGACAGGGAAACGTGGTGTTGTCTAGATCTGAAATCATTTCAATTTTCATGCTTTATTTTGAACTCTAAAGAAAGGACATGGGCCCCATTTGTGATGGGAATGTTCGTGTTTTGACCTAAAATGTTGCCACTGAAATCAACATCAATTAGTAAATCTTCTAGCCAGGCACAGTATCCCACGTGTTCAATCCCAGCACTTGGGAGGCAGAGGCAGGGGGATCTGAGTTTGAACCAGCCTGGTCTACAGAGGAAGTTCCAGGACAGCCAGGGCTACATATAGAAATCCTTTCTGAAAAAACAACAAATTGGGGCTGGAGAGATGGCTCAGCGGTTAAGGATACTGACTGTTCTTTCAAAGGTCCTGAGTTCAAATCCCAACAAGCACATGGTGGCTCACAACCACCCATAATGAGATCTGATGCCCTCTTCTGGTGCGTCTGAAGACAACTACAGTGTATTTAGATATAATAATAAAAAACAACAAAAAAACTCAACCCAGCAATTTAGTAAACCTTCTAAATATAACCAGTTCAAGAATCCAGTGGCTGTCTATACTTCTTAGAGGCAGTTATTCATTTGACCATAACTTAAAATGCATCCAAATGGCAAACAAAACAAAACCCGTGAGAGTGTTTGCATTCACACAGAAAGTGGTCATGCTGATCAGGGCACGTGGCAGACTTCTAGCACCCCACTGGCTTAGAGAATATGAGCCGGAGAAGCAGTTAACAAGAGCCACTTCTTTTTTCCTTTGCTTTGGCTCTGGCTGGCTTGGAACTTGTTATGTAGGCCAGGGTGGCCTCAACTCAGACATCTACCCACCTACCTCTGCCTCCCAAGTGCTGAGATTAAGTTGTGTCCCACCACACCCAGCCTCATATGAGCCCTTTTTGACAGACATCTGCATGGGTTCTGTGGGTCATCCCCTGACTGGATTTCTAGAGCAGGATTCTCTGAGACAGATCCTTACTAGGTAGTCTTGGTTGCTCAAGACCTACAGAGACCTGCCTACTGTGGTCTCCCCAAGTGCTTGGATAAAAGGCATGTCACATTACCCAGTTTAGGGCAGGATTCATGGACCAACAGTTGGTCATAATTTCTAAGAACAGCTCAGCAGCTCTGCCTTGATAAGGAAAGTTATATATGGCTGTCTGTCTAGCAAAGATACAGTGGCCTAGAGCATCCATGTGCATAATCTATATGCAGATCTCAAGAGAAACCCATGCATACCTGGACAGTACCCATTCTTCTGGGGCCCCTTCAAGGATCCTTTGAAGTTCAAAGGGACCAGGCCAAGAGGCTGGAGAGTCTGCTTAGCAGGACGCAGCTACAGCATCCCTCTCCCTCTCCCTCTCCCTCTCCCTCTCCCTCTTCTCTTCTCTTCTCCCCTCCCCTCCCCTCCTCTTCTCTTCTCTTCTCTTCTCTCTTCTCTCTCTCTCTCTCTCTCTCTCTCTCTGCCTTGAATCCAGGGAGTAAAAGGTAGTAAGACTCCAGGGTCATAGGGCAAGCAGCTCCCAGCTGGAGCCTTTCTTCTACTGTACTGCTGTCTGGCCACTTCTCAACAGTCAGGACTATATTCCAGCTCTCCTCAGACTCTGTCTACCTTCTGAAGGTCCTGGAGTATCTCTCATCCTTGTTTAGTAACTCCCACTGCGCTCCTGTTGCTGCCTGCCGTTCCCACCAGGCACTGTCCCTTTTTTCTCTCACTCACCCCAGACCAATCAAAGGGCTCATGTGGCTGTCTCTCTCACTGGGAGTGCCTACAGCTGGCCTGTGCTAGGCTTTCCTGGCTTGTTCCAGCTCTCCTTTGGCCATAAGGCCCGGTGAGCCATGCTCATCATTCTCCACTCCTCCAGTCCCCTAGACTGCTCTGCAGAGTCTCCCACTAAGGCCCACTCCAAGTCCACGCCCCGACTATCCCGGAACCCTCACTTTTAAATACATGTAAATGTGGTGTGTGTGTGCCTGCCCATGAAAGCCCAAAGTGCTGGATCTCCTGGACCCAGAGTTACAGGGTTTTGTGAGCCACCATATGTGGATGCTGCAAATTAAATCCCGGCCCTTTGCACATATAGTATATGCTCCTAACCACTCAGCAATCTCTCCAGCTTCTAAGTTTTGACTTCTGTTGCTGACTGACTGCTGGAATTTAAGTTTCGAGGTCTCTGGTCTGTGTTTTTACTCCTCCACAGTGTCTTGTACGAGTGTGTCTTGACCATGGCAGACAACAAATAGTTGTGACTTAAATGCTAGTCGAGGCTTCATGCCCTAGGTAACAACCACCTAAAACAGCACTCTCAATGTGACAATTTCTTTGTGACATTAAATTGTTAAACTGAGTGTCAAGTTCATTACCCCAGCCCCATATCTGACCATGTAGGTGTTGGGGAGAAGGTGTAGGTCAGATTCTTGTGTGAACCACAGGCACTCCATGGAAAAAAACCACCTCAGTGAGGCCAGGGCCCCGAGGACTAAGCAGCTCCCCACCCCAGGGACCAGGAGGGCTGGGAGAAAGCATGCTGGAGATCTAAGTGCTGGGCTCTATGCAGAGCCCTCACTCAGTGCTCCAAGCTTCACACACATCCTCTGCCGCTACTCAGCCCCATGGGAGGCAGCAGCGTGCTTTGGGTCTGCCTCAGGCTGAGGCTTCTTCAATAGAGCAGTAGGAGACAGTGCAAGGTTTTACTGAGAAAAAGTGAATTTTTAATTATCTTGTGAATCTACTTAGAAAAACACACACAAGCAATGTTCACAACTATAAATTTAAACCTTTTGCACTAAAAAAAAAAAAAAAAAAAAGCAAAAAAAAAAAAATCACGAAACAAACACAAAACCACAGGCATGAACTGTAAACCTGTATTAATTATCAATTAATTATAACCTAGTCTTAAGGTTAATTCTTAGCAGTAATTCAGTATTTTCCTTCTTGGCAATTGTAATGTTTTAGCACCAAATGATCTCCCACAGAGGTACTAGTAATGCTGGCTGCCAGTGTGAGGAGCCGCTTCCAATACAGTGCT
The DNA here is from genome assembly GCF_900095145.1 of Mus pahari. Classification (NCBI taxonomy): domain Eukaryota; kingdom Metazoa; phylum Chordata; class Mammalia; order Rodentia; family Muridae; genus Mus; species Mus pahari. The sequence continues at coordinate 105,685,869 of NC_034596.1, read as the reverse complement.
CCCCACACATCACCCACTCACACCACACACAGGAGCCGCGTGCAGATGGTGTTACACTCTGACTCCCAGGGCAATGGAAACAAGACAGAGGCACGGGGTCACAGACTTTAATGTAGTGCATTCGTAGAGAAGGCCAGCCTTCGCTCCCAGGCGCGCTCGCTCTTGTCCTCAGACTTTAATGTCATGATTTAGAAGATGCAGACGTTATTGCCTAAATATTACTCTATACATTTCCATCAGTGCTCTGGAAAACACCTTAAATTGCTACTTAATTTACACCATAATTACTGGGTTACAGCTTTAGCTCATTGGCAATTTTGGAAGCAATATTTTTGAAAGCTATGGATGTCCCTGATATCCGCTTAAACCGGACTCCATTCAGAGACAGTCTTGGCAGCTTACAGACTTCCATTTCCCACTGTACCAGGTTCTCTGCGTGCCCGTCACCATGGACACAGAAGAGCAGGAAGCGCTCCCTCTGCTCATAGTCGCAGTTATTGGCGTCTAGCACTTTGCGGATCTCCCGCATCATGTCACTGGGGTCCATGGAGCTCGTGGTCTTCATGCTCCAGGTGAAGCGCAGGGAGCGGGGCTTGGCCTCTCTGTTCTCATCCTTCTGTTCCGAAGACACATTGCGACTGAAATGCACAGGGCAGTGTGAGCTTTAATTTACTGGAAAAAGAACCTTTTTTTTTTTTTTTTTTTTTTTTTTAAACCTTAACTAGTTATCAACTCCTTCAGTTCAAATGACAACTGATCCCATGCACAGTCCATTTACCAGAGGCATACACCTGTATCTCCAACCCCTAAACATAAAGAATGCACACAAAATTCTACCTGGCTGCAAAACGTCCAGGAGCCATCTGTACTGGAAACCTTTGAAATCAGGCTAAAGAGAGTCCGTGCCTGTCCTTAGGGTGGGTGCAGACCAGCACCATTCTGCTCTAACACACACAGCTCCTCTATTACTAATAGCATGCTTGCCACAAATGCCACAGAAACCAGTGCTCAAAGGCGGACTCAGTGTTCCCAGCTTGGGGTGCCTGTCTCTCGGTCAGATGCTGAGTACACAGGTAGGCCATCCGTTCTGTCACCACCAGCTACCTCTCTTCTCTAATTTCTACTGTTTCTCTCCTTGTTACAGATCAAATTTCATCATTGGAAATACCAAGGTCATGTCCCTGTGCTATTAGTTGTTCAGAAGGGTAAGGAGGAAGGATCACAGGAGCCACGAGCTTGAGGGACCTGAACGAGAGTGAGGCCCATCTCAAAATGGCCAAATGGAGCACTACAGACACCCACAACTTAGATGATCTCATTTTAATGAAACAGGGAAAAATGAAATGCTACCGCTCGCTTGTCTGTGGGGAACTGAAATGACTGGTTTGCACAAGGTGAGGGCTCAGAGCGCAGTTCAATTGCTACCTTAGATACTTCACAGCTCACAAAGGCAAGCACAAACCTGGCAACATTCTTGGGATCAGGATACCTTACGTGAGGAGGCAGACGCAGCACAAAAAAATGGCATTCGTGGTAATGAGAAACAGGTTTGGGTTGATGCTTGCTTGCCTGCCTGCCTTCCTCCCTTCCTTCCTTTGACAGCAGGGTCTCATGGAGCTCACTCTTGGCCTTGAACCACTGGCCTCCTGCTGTACTTGCCAAGTGTAGAGACTCTAGGTATGTGCCACCATGACTGCTGAGGCTTTGTTCTGAACAGATACTGCCACAGAGGCAGAGGTAGGAAGTGCAGACTGTACTTAAGACCCTGCAGACTAGATCAGAGTGACACCCAGAAGCTGGCCTAGCTTACAGAGCACTTGCACAGCAACCCTTGCCTTGTTCTATCTAGGAGGCAGGTTCCAGCACTGCCTTCCAACTGTGGATGGGGCAATACACAGCTGGAAAGGCAGAGCCTGCTCTTCGTCCGCAGGGACAGGCTGGGAGGAGACTACCTGCTCACCTCAACTCTACCTTAAAGGGAAGCCTACACAGTGCTCAGGGCCTCACGGAGACAGTGGTCAAGCAGTAGGTGTCAAGGAAGATTTTCACCGAACTGTAGTGCCTCACCACAGCCTGTACTGGGAAGAAAAGTAGGAGGCCTACCATACAGACATGGAATCCCTGAGCCTAGCTTTGATTCCAGATGCACATAATGAGAGCTACATAAAACCAAAAGGCAGACAAACAACCTCTATAACCATCATTTAAAAGGAAACGCTATCTCAGCCCCCTGACCTTACTCAAGGCATCAAGAGACAAATGGGAACTGTGGCTTAGGAAGGCGCTCCTGGCACACTGCTGCCCTCTTATGGCTGCTGGGGCAAAAAGCAGTCTCCTAGGCCCAGCAAGCAGAGCCAGCAGCCTCAACAACATCCCAGAACCAGAACCTCAACACAGTACCAGGCCCACTCTACTTGAATGAATAAGCAGAAAACAGCATTGGTCATCCCTGACACGACAATGAGGTAGGTAAATACTTAAAATATTTGTAGTAAAAGTCTTCCCTCACCTTGAGCCCTCATATCTCCCGTTCCTCTCATATTCAGTTGGAAGTCTCAATGGACAGAACGTAGAAGCAAAGGAAAGTGGGAAAGAGAAAAGAAATCTTACAAACTGGTATACAACTACTGTACATCAACAAAAACATTACACAGTGAATAAATCTAGGCATTTTTCAGTTTCTGCTGAACTAATTTAATTTAACCTCCTCCTCCTCCTCTTCTTCTGTGTGACTCAGTTGGTGGTATGTTCTTAGTGAAGACAGAGCTGTGCAGAGGCAGGCTGCACATTCAGGAGAGTTGTCTTCCAGCTCCCCACACTCGTGGCTTTGGACTAGAGCTGTTCTATGTTCTAGTACCACTCTACACAGCACAGTTCCCATTTAAAAGGAAATGGAGCTATCAGTAGACCTCCATATTCAAATATTAACAAATTTGTGAAATGAAAGATTAGCTATTTGGGAAGATCACCTGAAAAATCATCATGGCACTTGCATCAAAACCAAAACTCTGCAGTTCAACAAAGAGATCATGTTTCATAAACAGAAAAATGACTTCTCTTCTTGAGAGCCACAGGCAGACAGGAACTGTACCTTTCTCTTCTCCCTCTCCCTCTGTCTCCCTCTCTCTCTAACAGTCTTGGCTAGTCTAGAGCTCAGTAGAGCTCCATGTGTAGACTAAGATGGCGTTGTCTGCCTCCCACGTGACAGGGTCATGGGTGTTAGTCATCACATGGGTTATGTGTGTGGAGGGGGGGCAAGGCTGTAACCTTAACAGCAGAGACTTCTGCTGTATACGTGCACATTCCAAGGACATCGATATTTTTGGTCTATTATTGTCAAAACCAAAGATATTACCCCAACTGGAGCCAAGTTACTAACATGCTCTAGTCAAGCAACGGCACATGCTTCCTTCATTGAGAAGTGGCTTAAAAGAACACTGTACTGGACATTCTGCCGGGAAGTTACAGGCCCTGAGCATCTACATGTCCATCTCCAACATCAGAGGTGGCCTTTGCCAACTCAATCCTCAGTAAATAATGGTAATGTCACACAACTGTCACTTACCTTCTGCATGCTTACAGCTAAATCATTAATTGTACACTTATTACTGAACGTATCATCTTCACACAGGGCATGCTCAGTGGTATTAGTACCAAGACAGAATTATCTGGATGCTAAGTCATTCTACTGAAGAGAGAGTGCACAGGGCATGCACAGGCCTTTGTTGAGTGGGTGTTGCAGTGCCTTTAAAATGCTCATAGAGTTAATCTACTTCTTTCCAGTTTCCATTTAAGGAAATGAGGATTTAGTTCTTAGCAGAAAGTTTAGTTTTAAAGCAAAGAACAACAAAAATAAACAACAACAACAAAAAAATAGGACCGAAAGCCAAACCTGATGTTAATTGCAGGAGCTGTTGGGGAGGTGGGGTGAGGACTGAGGAGTAAGTGTACATATAGAAGTCCTACCTTTTGATAAACCTGAATGACATGTTTCTAAAAGAAATTAAGCCAAAAAAAATTAACAGAAAAGACTTGTACAAATTAAACAGAAAATCTAATTATAGAAAGAATAGAAAAAACAAACAAAAACAAACATCAGGGCCCCTCTTCTGGTCAATATCAATAAAAGCAACATTTGTTGAAAAGTAAAATTATTGTAAACATTTGAGTGTGGTTTTTAATTTGAAACATAAAAACTTGTTTAGTCATAGTAAGTAAATTCATTACAAAAATCTTTTAAAATAAAACTCAGTCTTTAAAAACCATCATGAACAGTGGTGTGTGGTGGCGCACGCCTTTAATCCCAGCACTTAGGAGGTAGAGGAGGCAGGTGGAACTCTGAATTTGAGGCTACCCTGGTCTACAGAGTGAGTTCCAGCACAGCTAGGCTATACAGAGAAACATTGTCTTGAAAACAAAAACAAAACCCCTAACCCCCACAAAACCCAACCAACCAAACAGAAAACGATCATTATCATCCTATTATTGATTTGCTGTATGTATCAGAGGCTGGCCTTGTATTTGCAACCTGCTTCCTACCTGAGTGCTGAAATTACAGACCTGCCACCACTCCTGCAAATTCAATGTCATCTAACAAGTACTTTGTGATGTACATGTAATAAATACCATTTCTCAAATTTCTACATATCTAAAGAGCAGAACTCCTGCCTTCTGTTTCATAAACACAAAAGCTCTAATTACAAGTCATTTAGAATGAAAAGGATCATCACTAAGCCATGTGTGATGGCATGGTCCTACAATCCAGCTGTGACAGAGGTCGGAAGTGCTATAAATTTGGGTCCAGTCAGGTCTATTAATATCAACTTCCAGAGCCAGTACTGCATAGCAAGATCACGTATTTTAAAAAGGGGGCAGGGCTGGTAATTCTGCTTGGTAGTGTTTGCATAACATGCATGAAAACTCTGGGGTTCATCTACAGTACTTCATGAATGGGGCATGACTGGGCATATCCGTCTTGAAGGCCAACCTTGGCTACATAGTGAGTTTGAACCCAGCCTGGGCTACAGGAAACCATATCTCAAACAACAACCAAACCAAACCAAAACACAACAACAAATTTAAAGAGGCACATACACTGTACCAAACAGAATCTGACAAGATGTTTCTCACAATAGGCGCCTCTGGGCAAGTGTAGGTAGGACAGTCCAGTGTTATAATGGGGACACACACACACACACACACACACACACACACACACACACACACGCACGCACCAAATGATGGTGTAACACAGTTTTTGAATTTTTCCTTTGGGGTTTAACTTTGTACTGCTTTTAGGTAAGTTCAAACTCTTGCCCTTGTCATCTGTAACTGTGTTGGGCTCCATCCACAGCTATTCTAGAGTGCATGTAGCCTGTGAACTAAAGGACGGACACACTTGCTTAGACAGAATGAAAGGTATTCCATTAGAGTCTATGTTATAGACAACTAACTGCCGTCCATATCATACAGACCAAACAATGGTACCCAGTAGGATAAACACTGTATAGAAGACTGTGCATGTAAAATATGTATTATTTCAAAATGATTTCCAGTCCCCATCCCCTCTCCCAGCGCTGGAGATCTAACTCAGGCCTTCTGGATTACATCACTGAACTACATGCCTACACAACAAGGTTTTTAAAATAATATTTATATATTTTAGGTGTATGAGGCTTTTGCCTGTATGTAAGTGTAACAGGGCCCAAGGAAGCCAAAAGAAGGTGATGGACTGTGTAAAGCTGGAGTAGGAGACAACCTCAGTAGGCATGTGGGGTGAACATGGGCTTTCATAAAGTGTAGTGAGTGTTTACCCTGAGCTAGCCCTTCAGTCTCTCAGAAAGTTTTTAAAATACATTTTAGTTCCTGATTTTCTAGGTAAATTAAAAGGTACTGTTGAAATAATACTTACGTACTTTTCTTAATTTTTCTTCCCACAAACGTCTGTCTTTTAATTTACAAATAAGGTGGAGGGAAGATAGTGGAAAACAGACCGAAGACCTACACTATGCTGGGGTTATGTGGACCGATCCGAGGTCCTGTGTCTGGGCTGGAGCTATATACTGCCTGTAGGGTCTGGCAGATTTGTTTGTTTACTTTTAAGTGTGTTTGTGTGTGCATGTGTGTGTATGTGTGTGTGCACGTGCGCCCATGTACCTGTACATACATGGATGACATCCAATCCTTCTGGAGTCCTAGCTACAGTAAGTGGGCAGTAGGAATCAAACCCCTGTCCCCTACAAGATCTGTATGGTATTCTTAAATACTGAACCATCTTTAGGGTTGGAAGATTCTGCCAGCTTGGGATATAGAGGAAAAGTCTTCCTCAAATAAAAGTAAAAAATAAATAAACTGGAGGCAGGGTGGCTGGTGAGATTGCTCAGTGGTTAAGAGCACTGGATACTCCTGCGGATGATGTATGCAGCTTTGATTCCTAGCACCTACCTGGTAGCTTACAACTATCTGTAACTCAGGTTTCAGGGGAATCCAATGTGGGCGCAGGCGTCAGACACGTACATAGTGCACTGACATACATGCAGGCAAAACATTCATATATGTAAAGTAAGATTTTTGGTTTTTGAGACAGGGTTTCTCTGTGTGGCCTTAGCTGTACTGGAATTTGCTCTGTAGACCAGGCTGGCCTTGAACTCCTAAGTGGTAGGATCAAACCCATAAGCCCTGACTGCCCAGCCTAAAATCTTAAAAAAACAAACAAATTATAAAATATGATGCAGAGGCAAATCTCTGAGAGTTTAAGGCCAGCGAGTTCTAGGACAACCAGCACTACACAGAGAAACCCTGTCTTAAAAAAAACAGAAAAGCCGGGCGTGGTGGCACATGCCTTTAATCCCAGTACTCCGGAGGCAGAGGCAGGCAGATTTCTGAGTTCAAGGCCAGCCTGGTCTACAAAATGAGTTCCAGGACAGCCAGGGCTGCACAGAGAAACCCCGTCTCGAAAAACCACAAAAAAAAAAAAAAGGTGGAGAGAGAAATAGGGAATAGAATACTCAGATAGGTATGTACTCATTGTACATGTAAAAATATGTATACTAGTTTATGTATGTCACATAATATACAGATATAATGTTTAGGCAGAGAATAAGTATAAAGCTAGGTATGGCCTCAAATACCTTTATTCCTCTAGCACTAGGGAGGCAGAGAGATTTTTGTGGGTTTGAGGCCAGCCTGGTTTGCACTGTGAATTCTAGCACAGCCAGAGCTACAGAAGACCCTGTCTCAGACACCACAGAGATCCAGGACCCACAGGACCCAAGCTGATTCCTAGAACCCACATGATGTCCCACAGTCATCCAGGATGCCAGTTCCAGGGGACCCGACACACTCTTCTGCCCTCCAGCACCAGGCATGGATGGGTGCACAGGCACTCATTTGAGCAAAACACTTGTACACATAAAATAAATAGATCTACAAGAAAACCAGTTGGGCGGGTGGTGGCACAGGCCTTTAATCCCAGTACCTGGGAGGCAGAGGCAGGTGGATTTCTGAGTTTGAGGTCAGCCTGGTCTACAAAGTGAGTTCCAGACAGCCAGGGCTAAATAGAGAAACCCTGTCTGGAAAAACAAAACAAAACAGAACAGAAAACCAAACCCAAAACCACCACCACCAAAAACAAAAACAAAAAACAAAAACAAACAAAAAAACCAACCAAAGTACATACACACATAGCTATCTCCCTATGTATCTTTAGCACAAAATAGCCTTCAAATATTAGCTGATCTTTCCTCTTTAAAAACGTTTTATGTGTATGCTATCCACTCATATAATATGCGAGTGTGACTGTGAGTGTGACCCACAGGGGTAGGTCAGAGGGCCACCGCCTATCTCAACAACCCCATTGTGGCATTCTGCTGTTTGTTTCCTGCTTGGATCTATGTGGTGTGTGAGCAAGTGAGCTCAGAGGCCAAAGGACAGTATCAGGCATTCTGCTCTCACTCTTCACCTCACTCCTGCAGACAGGATCTTTCTTTTCCTTCCTTCTATGTATGGGTCTTTTGTCTGCACCAAGAGCACCACATGCATGCTGTGCCTCTGGAGGCCAGAAGAGGGCATCAGATCCCCTGGAACTGGAGTTAGGGCTGAGAGCTGTTATGTGAGCACACAAAACTGAACCTGGGGCCCCTACAGAAACAGCTGAACTGCTGAGCCACCTCTGTAAGGTCCTAAAATGGGGTCTTTACTGAACCTGAAACTAGCGTAGCAGACAGTAAGCTTCAGCGGCTGCCTTGTCTCTGTCCACCACAGTGCTGTGGTCACAGGCATGAGCAATGACTCTGTGGCCACATGCTTATCTAGGAATCACTCTTTTTCTTTTCTTTTTTTAAAGATTTATATATTTATTATATGTAAATACACTGTAGTTGTCTTCAGACACTCCAGAAGGAGTCAGATCTTATTATGGATGGTTGTGAGCCACCATGTGGTTGCTGAGACTTGAACTCAGGACCTTCGGAAGAACAGTCAGAGCTCTCAACTGCTGAGCCATCTCTCCAGCCCTAGGAATCACTCTTACCGAAACACCTATACAGCTCCCAAGTGCTGGTATTTTAAATCACTGCTAGTCTTACATTACCAAAGAGCAAAAAGGAGACAAGTAAGTTAGAGGGCTTTACTGATACTCAAATTATTATTTAAGTGTCGTTCTCGGGGCTGGTGAGATGGCACAGTGGTTAAGATGCTTAGTAACAAGCCAGACATGGGAGAGAGAGATAGTTGAGGGTTTAGAGACAGTCACAGTGACACTGGTTTTCTTGGTCACTGCTAAACTGCAATGGGTATGCCTTGTGGATGGATGTGTAAACAATACAAATAATAATTGAAGAAGAATAATTCTTCCCAAGGGCTAGTAATTCTATTTTAGAACTCTAAAGTCTAAAGTTGGAGATGTATAAACCAGATACACAAGAGCTAAGAGAAGACTGGAAAGGACCCAGGCAGCAGCCTCTCAAACATCAGGAGAGGCATTTACTTCTCTCTGCTTTTGTTGCAACAGAATCACCATCACGTGACACTTACCTTCTTGTGAGTTTGGAAGTTAATTTACTAAAAAGATTAGTGGAACCTCGGCTTCGAGTCTGGGACAGCGGTGTGGCTTCATGGGACAAGCTGGGTGAGGCAGGTGGGCCATTATATGTTGCGGTTCGCCGCTCCCGAGGTTGGCCGTGGAAAGTGCTACGGCTGGCTGTGCCCCTTGGGAAGCGGATGCGATCTGGGGTGGTCGCACTGCTAATACTGTGGGTAGAAGCAACTGGAGTTCTCTCATCTGGAATAGCGCTAGGACAGCAGAAAAAGAGATATCTTTGTTCCCAACATGACACAGGAAGACTTACAAGCACAATATATCTTTCACAAAGTGAAGTACATCAGCCATTGTGAGTCCATATCCAAAGGGTATTTTACAGGACTTAGAAGCAAAGCTCGGTGGGAAAGGATATAAAAGGAACAGGACAAGAGACAAAGCTCAAAGAATTTAGGGGTACAGTGTATGTACATTTTCAAGATCAAGATTAATATTTGGTGGAGCATAGCTAACGAAGCTTCCCCCAACTACTTCCCTTCAAACTGCTTCCACACAGAGAAGTGTGACGAAAGGAAAGAGAGACTTGCATGTGAAAAGGACAGCCAACCAAAAACTTCTGGAAGCACACAGATGGTATAAATATAAAATCTCACATGCTGAAAGCAGGTTGGGGAGGGGTTTCTTATGCCCTCTGCAGTATGCCAAGGCATGAAAACAAGCACCCACACCCACACACAGACACCACGGACACAACGGAACAGGATGTGCTTAACTAAAACTGCATGGAGGAAGAAGACCTTGCAAACAACTGGAACAAAATCTGGGACCATAAAATCCACAGCACAAAACTAAGAAGCAGTGGGAACACACCGGCTTCACGGGAGTGTGCATTTTCTTACATAGCCTTGAAGGTATCGCCTTCACTGTCTATCGGAGGTAACACCATCTTGGGGTGCCCAGAGGCTGACATGGACATCGACCTCTGATGTCTCAGCCGACAGGTAGATGTGGCACAGAGTGAGGCAGGGCTAGCTGCGTAAGCGAACACTTCTGTCAGGCTGGGAGAGGGTTTGGGGGGTTCAGGCAGAGGCAGAAACAACAGTGTGATGGAATAGTGACCAAAGAACAGCCTGCTGTCTAGCACACCCCTTCTCCCGAGATCCTTCCACACCTCCTGAGATTGAAGAGCAGTCTGCTGTCTAACACACATCCTCTCTCAAGATCCTTGCACACCTCCTGAGATTAAAAATCTCTTTAACTTGTTTGGGGATTCTGGGACAATTGCTGACTGAACTAACTGGTTTTGTAAATAGCAGCTTAAAAATCTCATTTTCTTAAAGAAAATAACACTTTTACACGTTTGACTACTTCTATATGTGTTTTCCAAACTCTGCCTAAAATAACACATCCTAAAGAAGATGTCTCTATATAAATGCACTGGTAAAAACTTGGTGCTAGCACATGGTACCTCTCCCCTGCATCCCTTCAAGTCATGGACATACTAGTTGTAATCAGAGCATCCTACGTCAGTCCCTCACAGTTTAGAACCTTCCCATTCAGAAGACATCTACTCCTCAGAAAGAGCACTGAGGCCTCCTAACGGGTACAGAGGCCCTTCTTCCCAAGATGGAAAAGCTCAGCATAGGACCACTTATGCACAGAGTATCCGAGTGACTGAACGCCTTCAGTATTACCTTTACAACAGCTCAGACACACCCACATAGAGTCAGCCCCTAGGAATTGGTTCTCTTCTCACCTCCACTCACTAAGTCTGTAAGGCAATGACAAATGCCTGTCCCTGCAAAGCTATCTGTGTCATTTGACTGCTCTGCCCAGCTGCTGACCATTCTTATTTAATTGGAAAGTAGCATCAACATGTGCACAGAACACATCAAGGAAAGAGAAAGCAGGAGAGGGTTGGCTTCTCCTCTGGAGAAGGTAAGTGGTCTTAAAGACTCAGGAGAAAGGACAGGCTTGGGGAGAGAAACTGCAGATACTCTGCAGTGCTGACTAGATCCTGCTCCAACGACAAGACCTATCTAAAGAAAAGTATAATTCATATTTTAATTAGGAGCTATTTGGTTAGACTGTGTGTGGTGTGTGTGTGTCAGTGCCTGGAGCTGCCTGGAGCTGGAGTTGTACTTCTACTCCAATAAATGCTCTTAACTGCTGAGCCATCTCTCCTGCCTGCCACCCTCCACTCAATTTTTTGTTTTGTTTTTGAAACACAGTGTAACTGAGCACCTCTGGGCATACTGGAACTCAGGTTGGCCTTGAACTCACAGAGGTACACCCCCTTCTGCCTCCAAAGTGCTGGATTCCAGGTGAATGCTCCACCATACTCAGCAACAGATCTGTTTCTAACATCTATAGACCAAGTCCAAAAGAAAAAGCTAAAGGACCAGCCAGTGTTAGACTTCTCTAGCCTTAGGTTCAAAGCCCAGCAGTGGAAAAAATAAACAGACAATTAATTAAATACCACTGCTGCACAAGGCAAGAGGATAAATCTCATTATTTGGTGAGCCTTTACAATACTTCAAGCTCAGAGTATAGAGAGAAGGTACTTAGAACTTGTTAAGACAGGCAACACACACGCTTTCGTCAGAGATCAATCCTGTGTTGGAATAACCTCACAGTCCAACATAGTTAAGACATAATGGAATGGACTGGTTTCACAAGTCAATGGACACCCCCACCCACCCCCCAAACACACACAGTTCATGTGCATTCATTTCATTTCTTTCTTTCTTTTGGCTTTTTGAGACTGGGTCTGTCTGTGTAGCCCTGTCTGGCCTGGAACTCATAGAGATGATCGTCCTTCTTCCTCCTGAGTGCTGGGATTAAAGTCATGCACCAACACTGCCTGGCTTGTGTACTTTAAATGAATAAAGGAATTAAGACTGCAGGTGAGAGGGAGATGCAGTCATGATCTAGGAGAGAGGGGCAAGGCTCATTTTGCTCACCTCAAGACTCAGCAACCATTTCAAGGGAAACTGCACTGTCTCACTTGAGCCTTTGGGTTTGCACCTGCTAAGCCCGTGCTCTACGACTGAGTATTTTGTGACGGTCTCACTCAGTGGTCGGAGCTAGGTTTGAACCAGGAAGCACTTCTTCCTCAACATCCTTGTAGCTAGGATCAGAGGCCCTTGACACCATGCCTAGCTTCTTTCTTTCTTTTTTTTTTAAAGAATTATTTATACATGTATGACTACACTGTCACTGTCTGAAGACACACCAAAGAGAGCATCAGATCCCATTACAGATGGCTGTGAACCACCATGTGGTTGCTCTGAATTGAACTCAGCACCTCTAGAAGAGCAGTCAGTGCTCTTAACCACTGAGCCATCTCTCCAGCCCAATACCTAGTTTTGAAAGCTTTCCACTTTATTTCTAAGAAAAAAGTGTAGCAGAATTTTAGCAGAGTTATTATGTCTCGTATGAATTCTGGAGTGATGGCACCTAGGCACTGAAGTAGCATTTTGTAAACAGTGATTGCTATGTGAGGTTTATGAAGTTGCTTTTCCTGAAGGAGTCACAGAGCCTTTGCATAACTTAAATTCAGGGACATAGGCGTCAAAACAGAAGTCTCCTAGGGCGGAGAACTGCTTAGGTAACGGTCCTTCTGGTAACGGGTCAGATTAGAGGTTTTGGTACACAGAAAGCAACTTCTTCTTCTTCTTCTTCTTCTTCTTCTTCTTTTTTTTTTTTAAAGATTTACACTGTAACTGTCCCAAGAACAGGCGAAGAGGGTGTCAGATCTCACCACGGATGGTTGTGAGCCACCATGTGGTTGCTAGGATTTGAACTCAGGACCTTCAGAAGAGCAGTCAGTGCTCTTAACTGCTGAGCCATCTCTCCAGCCCAGAAAGTAACTTCTTAAAATTGCCTTCTATGTAACAATAAAGAGGCCTCTGAAAAGCTGTTCGGGCTCAGTCCCTCAGAGTCTCTCCTGCATAATCCAACACACACACTGGTGGCCAATGTGCTGGTCAGAGAACAGAGGGGTCCAGACACTCCAGAACTGGGAGTGATATAGACTCAGGGCAATTGAGACCCCAGGAATTGGCAGGGACATGAAAATTCCTCATTTAGGGGTGGGGATTGTACAGTTGCTATAGAGTCATATAAAAAAAAAGCTCCAAAAAGAAAGAATTTTTTAAAAAATAATTCCTTTGTTTTGTTTTTTCTTTTTTTTCTTTCTTTCTTTCTTTTTTTTTTTTTTTAAGATTTTATTTATTTTTATTATACACTGTACACTGTAGCTGTCTTCAGACACTCCAGAAGAGAGAGTCAGATCTTGTTACGGATGGTTNTGAGCCACCATGTGGTTGCTGGGATTTGAACTCCGGACCTTCGGAAGAGCAGTCGGGTGCTCTTACCCACTGAGCCATCTCACCAGCCCGAAAGAATTTTTTTTAAAAAAAGTATTTTCCTGATAGGAGGAGAAATGTTTATTCAAGCCCTATAAATAGAAAGGCTTCAGAAGCAAGAAACTAAAGAGAGAAAAAGTCTCTCCCTGGTAGACATAGAGGAAGAAGGCTCTTCCCAGTAGAGAATGGTGGTGGTGGTGGTGGTGGCAACTGGAACTCAGTTCACTGGCTACTATCTGCTCGTAGCTCTTTCTGCCAAAGGATGCCAGTGCAGAGCAGCAATTTCTGAATTCTAGCAGGCATTAGCCTAAAATTTTCTCGTTTGTTTTCACTCATTATATGGAGGATAGTCTCACATCTTGATCGTCTAATTAACGCTTAAGTGAGTACTTAATTTTTATAGTAAATAAACAGAAAGAGCAAAATTCACAATATTGAGCTCTATCATTGGGTACACTCTTAATCTATTTATCACTACCAAAGACTTGGCTCTGCTCTTTAAGTTGCTTCCTGCAAACTCTCAGTTAAATTCTATAAATATGTAACACCTGAAACCAAACAGGTCACTAGTTTATTAAATAACAGGGCTGCTAAGTCCGTATGAGCTCATAGAAAAAAAATCTCTTACTGACAAAACAATCTCTACTGACAAAAATTCCATCCCTCTGGAATTCATGCCAGATACAATGGCTCTGTTAATATTCTGTGACAGAAAGGAAAAAAGGAAATGCAAATATAACATTTAAAGTTGATCTGCCACAGGGGGAGATCAATCCCCCAAACTCCTCAAAAAAACAAATTAAAAAACCTCACACAGTGGGGTATGGGAAAAACAAACAAACAAACAAACAAACAAACACCCACACACAGGTTCCACCTTCCAGGGTGTGTGTGGTACGGTACTGAGACTGGCTAAAGAGAACATCTTTATGAAAGAAAGCATGTACGCTCCGGTTTGTGAGATGTTTTCTTCACTGCCTTGAGACAAGATCTTTCAGTGAACCAGCAGCTTTTTGGGCTAGGCTGACTGGCTGGCTGGCTCCTGGGATCTACCCATCTACACCCTATAATAATGGAGTGACAGGCATGCACAGCCAAGCCTGGCTAACACAGTGCTGGGATTCAAACTCCTGTCCCTCGTGTTTACAGAGCAAATGCCCATACTTAGTGAGTCATGTCCCTAGGCTGAGCAAAGGTTTTCAATGAATGTGGTTGAAAGAAGCAAATAGGCGCTGGCAGGATCGGGAATCAACCCCAAGATAGAGGATAGCTGGGCCTAAACACTTGTAAAGGTCTGTCTAAAAGAAATTGAATTCAAGAAAAGCAAAGAACTTATAGTCAAAAGTATAACGATACAAATAGGGCAATATTAGAAACTTGAAGGCCTGAGGCCTGACAGGCCCTGAAGGCCTAGCTCAAGATTTTACAATAACAAGTCCAGGCATGTCCAGGAGAGCCCCTTGTTTGGACATTCCTGAGGATGGGTGGCCCCAAGGATATACATAAACATAGGAACTGTTTTGGTTTTTTTTTTTTTTTTTTGATTGACTCAGTGCCATCTGGTGGCCTGGGTCTCGCTGACGCTCCCTGAAACTGTTGATGCTACAACCTGCATGTATTATTCTACTGACTTGTAATCAAGCCAATTGTGTGAAGCTGCACCAGGTTCCCCCAAATTTCCCCCAACCCCCTACCCTCTCCCTATAAAACCCCCTAGCTTTTGGGTTTCAGGGTTGATTCCTTCGTCTCCTGCGTGAGATGAGTATCGGCCCGGGCCCTGCCATTAAACTGCCTCATGCTTTTAGAACAAGAAGGCCTCTCATGTTTTTCTGGGATTCCCTGACTTCCCTGGCATGGGTCCAACAGTCTGCACGCTTGTCCTCAACAAAGAATCTCCTTTTTACGCAGTTCAGGACCCCAGTCCGGAGAATGGTAACCCCCACACTCTAAAGCTCCAAGGAGGATTTTAGTAGTTCAACAACAACTAAGAAACTTTCCAAACCAAACCAAAGCAAGGATGGTGAACCATCAGCTTTTGAGTCCCATGGAAGGAAAGCTTTATCAGAAATTCTATATCCACAAAGAGTTGAGAATGGAAATGTCATAAAAGAAAATCTATTGACGGTTGTGTTGGGTTGAATATGCTTGGCCCAGGGTACTACTAGGAGATGTGGCCTTGTTTGAAGAGGTCTTGTTGGAACAAGCGTGTCACTGTGAGGGTGAGCTTGGAGATCCTACCTACCTGGGAGACAGGCCTCTCCTGGCTGTAGTAGCATCAAGCTGTAGAACTCTCAGCTCCTTCACTAGCATGATGGCTGCCTGGACACTGCCATGCTTTCCTGCCTTGACAATGGACTGAACTCTGAATCTGTAAGCCAGCCCCAATTAACTGTTGTCCATTTTAAGAGCGGCCTCGGTCATGGCGTCTGTTCACAGCAAGAAAACATGACAAAGACAGCAGCTGGTACCAGGACTGGGTGTCGCTGTGACAGGCCTGAGCATGCTCTTGTTTGGAGGAAGGTAGATTTTGGGACCCTGGATTTGGAAAGCAGTGAAATGACTGAAATGGGACTTAATGGGCCAACCCAGTAAGAATATTGATTCTGAGGGTGATCTGAATGGTGGACCCTGGATCAAGAGGTTTCAGAGGAGAAGAATGTTAGTATGTGGCCTAGAGATCGTTCTTGTGGTATTCTGGTGAAAAATGTGGCTGCTTTAAGCCCTGTCTGAGGAATCTGCCTGAGACTAAGTCTAAGGTGAAAAGAATCAGATTAATTGCATTGACAAAGGAATCTTCAGAAAAGCCTGGTTTACTCTCACGAAGAGTGTTTTGATCAAGCATACCAAACTTAGCAAGGAAAAAAAAAGTTTGGTTCAAGTAATAAAGGGGAACCAGGAAGTGAAATGGAACTGAATCCTGTGATCAAGATGAACAATTAAGGGTCTGGTGATCTCAGGGCAAGACACGCCCTCGCACCTCCGCAGCTAAGCTAATTGTTTGTGTTCGCAGTTGAACAAGAAACAGTTATGTCAAATTACCTGGACTTTTCACTTGGACTTTTTTTTTTTTTTTTTAAGATTTTTTTATTTTATACACTGTAGCTGACTTCAGACACACCAGAAGAGGGTATCAGAACTCATTATGGGTGGTTGTGAGCCACCATGTGGTTGCTGGGATTTGAACTCAGGACCTTCAGAAGAGCAGTCAGTGCTCTTACCCGCTGAGCCATCTCACCAGCCCTCACTTGGACTTTTAATCTGGAATGAACTATAATCCAGAAATGGAGAGTACACTTGTGATCCAGATCTTGACACTGGAAGGTACAGGCTTTTGATCTGTAACTTAAGGAATAGTGGCCATGAAAAACATAGGCCCAGACATGGTGATACACACCTTTAATCCCAGGAGACAAAGGCAGGTAGATCTCTGAGTTCAAGGACAGCCTGGGACATACCAAGTTCTAGGTGAAGAAAAGCTTGAGTCCAGGAGTGCTACCATACACCTTTGACTGAAGCATTCATGGGATGGGAGCAAAGATCTCTGAGTTCAAGGTCAATCTATAGAGCATCCAGGACAGCCAAGCTTTGGCACTGAGGGAGTTGGAAAACAGAAAGCTGCTGATAATGTAATACAACAAGAGGACCACGCTCCAGCTTCAGCAAGCAGCAGAACTTGGTACCTTCAGCCATGTAGCTCTGGCTTTAGAGTGAAGAACAGGAGGTACTAATGGGACAATTGATGCTGGTTAAGAAATTAGTGGTGGGAGTGTCCCGCGGGGCCCCGAAGCGTTTACTTTGAAAAAATTAGAGTGTTCAAAGCAGGCCCAAGCCGCCTGGATACCGCAGCTGGGAATAATGGAATAGGACCGCGGTTCTATTTTGTTGGTTTTCGGAACTGAGGCCATGATTAAGAGGGACGGCCGGGGGCATTCGTATTGCGCCGCTAGAGGTGAAATTCTTGGACCGGCGCGAAAGCATTTGCCAAGAATGTTTTCATTAATCAAGAACGAAAGTCGGAGGTTCGAAGANGATCAGATACCGTCGTAGTTCCGACCATAAACGATGCCGACTGGCGATGCGGCGGCGTTATTCCCATGAATAAAGGTGATGAAGGTGGAGCCTCAAGTGCAGGTGATGGCCCAGGATTGAAGGGGTTGTGAAAGGATTTGACCCTTGTCATCAAGAAGAGAGCCTATGAGAGGCTATTGGTGAAGCTTAGTTGCAGTGGAAGACTCCAGCACATTGGAGATAACAGTACCTCAGGATGATCACCAAGAACAGCAGCAGCAGTGGAGTGGATCAACCTAAGGTTAAGAGTGCTACAAAGGGCAGAGCTGGAAAAGTGACACCAGTTGTTTGTAGGAGCCCAGAAGATTGTGTGTGGAATCCAGAAACTGGGACAAGAAGCTGTGATGTTGAAGACTCTTAAGATGTTTGAGATGTCAGAGCTGTGGGATACCTGCTGAGGAAAACTGCTAACAGGGAGTGGAACCAGCCAAAGAGAAAGAATTGTGCTGCAGTCAACAAAGCAAAAAAGTTGGACATCAGACATGGAGATGCAGAGTGTGGAGTTTGCCCAGCTGGCTTTTGGTCTTGTTTTTATCCAGGATTTCCTCACTATGCCATTTTGGAATTGTAATGTATATCCTGTGATGCAGGAGGTATGTGATCTGCTTTTTTATTTTGATTTTATAGGGGATTACAGTTAAGTGATTCCATGAATCTCAGAAGAGACTTTGGACTTTTAAAGATTGGTGAGACTGTTACAGACTATGGAGACTTTTGAAGTTGAACTAAATGTATTTTGCATTACATAATGGCTAGGTATGGGTCCCACAGACACATGTGTTTGAACAAGCCTATAGGGGCCAGGGAGTGGAATGTGGTGGTTTGAATATGCTTGGTCTAGGGAGTGGTATAATTAGGATGTGTGGCCTTTTAGACTGTCTTCTTAGTTGTGACAGTTCTCTCCTGGCTACAGTTGGGTCAAGATGTAGATTAGAACTCGCTGCTCATTCTGGATGGCTGCTATGCTTTCTTCCTTAATGATAAGGGACTGAGCCTCTGAACCTGTAAGCCAACCCCAATTAAATGTTATCCTTTTCAAGATTTGCCTTGGTTATGGTTTCTCTTCACAGCAATGGATCATGGTGACCAGCCTAGCATCACATTATTTTCCAAGGAAGGCATCAAAGGGGTTTCAGGGGCAAAACTTGGTTTTGTGAGAGTAAAAGTTTGCCCATTTTTGGTAATATTTACCTTTACTTTTTTGCTATTCTAAGGCAAGAAGTTGCTGGCTTCTGGTAAATGAACTCCTGCTCTACAGCAGCAGGTGATTAAGAAGAAAAAAGGCTTAGTTGCTAGGTGTTTTTTCTACCTGGCTCAAGGACCTCTCACTGGCCAGGAGAGAGGCTTCCAACTCTTTGTGAATCAGAGAGAAAAGAAGAGAAAGCATGAAATAAGAAAACTCATGCACAAGAAAACACCCACTCACTCTGATGATGCTGAGAGTCGCACCCACTCACACACTGGGTGAAGGAGAAGGGCTAAATCACTTCTCTTTTGTTGTTCTTAGTACTTGTGCTTTCTCAGGAAAACTGATCACGTGGTTTCCCAAGCCTTTTACATTCAAAAAGTTCATAGCAAGTTCATGACAACAGTTCATGTCATAAGATAAGACTTAAGGAATAACAGCAGAATTGTTTACACGCCTTCCCATTAAGACTAGTAGCTGACTGAACATCCATTATCTTCTAGACCCATAAGTTCATTATAAGTTTAAAGCAATTTTTATGTCATAATTCAGCAGTTTTGTCAAAAGATAAATCATCTGCCTCGTGTCTTATTAGTTTTGAATAAATTAGTCAATGTTTTATTTTTTGCCCTTGTATCTATAATAAATTGTGCATTTCAAGTTTATGACCTTTAGTTACCAGATGAGTGGCCTTATTCTTAACCTAGAAGCTTTTCGTTGATTGTAAATGTGTTTTCTTTCTTTTTCTTAAAGGAAGATTTATCTATTTATTTTATGTATGTGAGTACACTGTAGCTGTATAGAGGGTTGTGAGCCTTTATGTGATTGTTGGGAATTGAAATTTTAAGACCCCTACTCGCTCCGTTCGCTCCAGTTGGCCCAGCTTGCCCAGTCCCTGCTTGCTCTGGCCATACACTGTAGCTGTCTTCAGACACACCAGAAGAGGGTGTCAGATCTCATTACAGGTGGTTGTGAGTCACTGTGTGGTTGCTGGGATTTGAACTCAGGACCTTTGGAAGAGCAGTCAGTGATCTTAGCTGCTGAGACATCTCACCAGTCCCATCGGTTACACTTTCAATCTGCCATCTAGATCTTAGGCACCTTGCTGTATGGATGGTTGCTGTACATCTTTCCTATACTAGGCCTGGCCATCAATGTGTTTTCAAGTCTGCTTTCTTATGCTAGTGCAATTAGTCCATGACACATGAAAGTTTATAGAGCTCTAATTGCTGCTTTTAGAGGGCTCAGAATTACTTGTATACATTTAGCAAATTTATAAACTCATCAGTAAGAATCATGAAATCATTAATTTGTTTACGTGACTTTACAGCATGAGAGCTCATCTGAATGTTGGTCTGTAGAAAATTTGTCCAATAGAGTGGGCTGATGCCCAGGATGAATTAGACCATGTAACAGTGACAGGAAAGCTGCCACAATAACAAGAAGCAATCTTGGGATAGGACCTTTTGGGGCTTTGCCTCAGAGCTCACCATCCTAGCCGTGCAAGATGGTAGGCCATCTCCAGAAAAACTCGATTGTTTTTCCTAAGTCTCTTCTAAATGGCCTGTGACAACAGAAGCCCTAACTAAGACAATGGTTAACTTAATAGGATCTAGAGTCAGTTATGAGACAAGTCTCTAGGTACACCTGTGAGAGATTATCTAAAGTTGGTTAACTGAATTTGGAAAACAACCTTGACTGTGTGAGACACCATTGTCTGATTACACAGAAGAGAAAGACAGCTGACCACAAGCACTTGTTTCTTTGTATCCAGACTTTGGGTGTAACATGTGCAGCTGCCTCACACTCCTGCTGCCATGAACTTCTAATGTGATGAACTATACCTTGGAACTGTAAGCCCAAACAAGCCCTTCCTGCTGCATTTTTTAAAAGGCATTTTGTCCTAGCAGTAAGAAAAATACAAAATTAATGTGGCTCTTTCTTAGGCAGTCAGGTCACTAGTACATATATTGTCTAACTAATAGGATCAAACAGAACCTCCAATTCAATAAAAGGAATCAATGTCACAAGACAGGTATGGCAACACACACCTGTAATCCCAGTCCTCCAGGGTAGAGACAGGAGGATCAGGAGATTCAAGCTTTTAAGTAAAAGAAAAATGATGACTGTCAGCCTGACCTGATACTTCTCACCTTTCCTGCTATTGATGCAGTGCTGGTGACTGAACCTCAGGGTTTCATACATGCTACAGAAACATGCCTTTTCAAGACACACACATACACACACACCTGTTGATACTAAATATGACTATAGAGCGGTCAATATGCAAACCAGAGGACAACAAAAGATAACTTGTCTCTTGGAATTCTCTCATCTCCTCAGTCAGAATTTAGTTTATTCTATATAGGATAGGTATTTAACCAAATCCCACCAACTGGATTTCTTTTCCTTCCCCACCCCTCAAATCAACAGTACTCCATGGTTCCTGTAGCTACCTAATCCCATTTTCTTCCATAAATTCTGAAAAGCTGTTTGCATGACTTCATTAGTATTTCAAGTAATGCAGAAGATAGACTGACTCTGTGCCCTAGAGTCTGAGGAGACTATGCTGCCACTGGCCACCTGCACCTGGGGCCGGCTGTTGACCCTTCCCTGAGCTCTCATCCTGGGTGTGGCTCCTGACCTCAGCTCCCACCTGCTTCTCTTTCTCTCTTAGTTGTTAGTGTTAGCATCCCCTAGTCAACATGTTCAGGAAATGCTATCGGTCGTATATCGACCCTAACTTCTCCGAGTCACAACTGCTGATTATAGGGGTAGAGGCTCTGGACAAAGAGAGAAATCTGGAGTCCTAATATCTTGCTAGAAACTAGCATTTAAAGTTTACTAATCTTAAAAGAATTATTGGTAGCCATTTGAATTATAAATTGATTATAAAAGTGAGAAGTAACATACTTTTACTTCTTTTGGGAGAAAACTTTTTTGCCAATAGGTAAATTTCACACCTGTTTTCTTTGCCGTTCTGAATCACAGAATGTCTGTCTGCTGCACATCTCTCACTGCAAACATAAGTGTTCCGCCGTGTCATCCCACCAGATGCTGTGTTACTCTGTAAGAAAGAAACATTTTTACTTGGGGCTATTTGGTGGTAAGTATAATTTAGTAAGAACCATTCTCTCCCCCCTCCAAAAAAATCCCCGAAACCCCAAAAAACAAAAAAATAAACAGTATTTATGCAAATAAAAAAACTGTAAGAGGCGTGCTGTCTGTGCCTGGAGGGTGGAGATTTGTGTCTGCTTTGTTTCTGAATTATTCTCTACTAACTGAGGAGTAAACCTGAACTCAGAACTCTCAGACTGAGGTTGGAGTACTTAGCCAGCTTTCCCAAGGGACATCTTGTCTCTGCCTTTACAGTATTGAGACTATAGGCAAGCGGCCATACCCATCTGGCTTTAATGTAGGTGCTGAGGCCCTGAACTCTGGTATTCACACTTGGGTGGCAAACATTTTATTTATTAAATCATTTCAAAAGACTAACATAGTCGTTTATAAACAAACAAGCAAATAAAAAGTGTGCATGCACATATCTGTGTGTTCGTGAGGGTGCCAGAAGAGGGCACTGGACCCTCTAGAGCTAGAACTACTGGTGGATGTGAGCTTCCCAACGTAGGTATTGGGAGCTAAACTTTGGTCCCTTGCAAGAATGGAAAGCACTCTTAGCCAACAAGCCATCATTCCAGTCTCCTTTAAATAAAAACATGTATCTGGGGATTTGAACGCATTAACAGATAAGCATAGAATAAGTATGAACAAAAAAATATTAAAAGTATAAAGGATCAGGGCTAGAGAGACAGCTCAGCAGTTACGAGCACTCACTGCTGCTCTTCCAGAGGACCTGAGCTTAATTCTCAGCTCCTACATGATGGCTCACAATCCATCTGTAACTACGATTCTAATGACCTGATGCTCTTTAGGCCCCTAGAGCCACCAAAAATGGGTGTGGTACAGATTCACACGTAGGCAAAACACTCATACACATTTTTTTTAAAAAGTGCCAAGAATTTGTGAAAGGAAATGAAGAGACAATAGAGACAAGGACAGGAAATACTTGCAAACCTTATGTCTGATTAGTGTCTAGTATTCAGAATACACAAAGAACTCTCACAACACAATCCCGGAACACACTATAAATGAGCAACCCAAAGGCCATCCAAATGGCTTAGTTGGTAATGTGTTTTATTCCTAGAACATGCATAGAAAACAAGAAACAATTCCATGCAACTCTGTTGCACATGTGTGCACTGAGTTGTATGCATATGCATTTCATACACAACATAAATGTAGTAAACAAATTTTTTTAATTGGCAATCTGAAAAGACAATGCTCCAAAGAAGTTACCACGCCCAGCTCTGCCTGTACTTTTAGCAATTTTGTTGTTACGGTTTGCCTTTTATTTTGAGAGTTTTATTATGTTGAACATGTTTGCTTCAGCGAAAAAGACACATTTTAAATGCTCTTCCTGGGGAAATGATGAAAAGACTGCTGGTCATTAAGTAAATGCATTTCCAAACCATAAGCTATTACTTCAAACCTGCTATAGATGGCTACAATAAAAAATGAAGCCGGGTGTGGTGGCGCACGCCTTTAGTCCCAGCACTTGGGAGGCAGAGGCAGGCGAATTTCTGAGTTAGAGGCCAGTCTGGTCTACAGAGTGAGTTCCAGGACAGCCAGGGCTACACAGAGAAACCCTGTCTCACAAAACCAACAACAGCAACAACAACAAAAAAGGAAAATATAAGGACTTGATTGGAGGGCAAGGCACTTTATGAGAAGGGCCTGAGAGAGCTCAGATCCAAGCAGCCCAGGGGCATGGAGACAAGTGGACTCCTCAGACTTGCTGGCCAACCAATCAAGCTGAGTTCTAGGTTTAGCAAGAAACCCTGTGTCAAAAACAAGTTGGAGAGTAACTGATGGAGGCACTTGTATTAACCTCTGACCTCTACATATACACTCGTGTGCACCCAGGAACACATACATGTATGCCACACATGACAAACACAGAAGTGTGGACAAGGAGTCAGAAGGATAACTCTCATTTCCTGCTGGAAAGAATTGAACAAACAGTTGGCAGTTCCTCAAAGTTAGATCTAATTACAACATAAGCCAACAATTGCATCCCTAGTCAGGAACCCAGGAGAAATGAAAACCTAAAATCCCAGCCTTAGTGTCACAGCTGTCATTCCAGCACTTCTGAGGCTGAGGGAGGAGAACTGCTAGGAGTTCAAGGCTACCCTGGACTACACAGTGAGACCCCATTTTGGTCAATGTCTAGGACCCACAAGGTAGAAAGAAACAACTTCACACAGCTGTCTCTCCACAGGCATGAAGATGTATGACCTAATCAGTGAGCATCAGGGGCAGAGGCTTTCCCTTCTAAAGAACAAGGTGAGAAACGTCCTGTGGCAGAAGCTGGAGACCCCAAGAGAGAGCCAGAGCATCCTGAAAACAAAGGTAGAAAGCAACTGACAAACCATTCCCACTGTCAACCTGTCCCTCATCCTCGCCCACATAGGCAAGTGCATGCACAAGCACACACCACAGACACACAGAACATACAACTCTAGTCCACAGACATTTTATACAAGTATTTACATTGGCATTCCTTATGTCTAAAAGGTAGAAATAATCTAACAATGACCCAATGCATTGTAGTCTGTACATGCAATGGACCTGCACTCAAGCTTTAGAAGGAATGAAATGTTAATACTTGAATGAACCCTTAAAACATTACAGAGCTGGGCGTGGTGGCGCACACCTTTAATCCCAGCACTTGGAAGGCAGAAGCAGGCAAATTTCTGAGTTCCAGGCCAGGACAGCCAGGGTTATACAGAGAAACCCTGCCTCGAAAAAACAACAAAAACAAAAACAAACCCCCTTCCCAAACATTACACTGAATGAAAGAAAACAAACACACTTGTGTGTGTGTGTGCACACGCGCACTCAAGTGTGTAAAAGTAGGATGGTATATGCCAGGAGGAGAAAACGATGAGTTATCACAGAGCTGGGTAGGGCCTCATGCCTGTAATTGTAACACTTAGGATATTGAGGCTGAGCTGAGGTTAGCCCAGGCCACAGAGACCATGTTACAAACAAATCAAGTAAAATGAAACAAAACAAAAGGCAGGGCTGGAGAGATGGCTCAGCAGGTAAGAGCACTGAATGCTCTTAAGAAGGTCCTGAGTTCAAATATAAACAACCACATGGTGTCTCACAACCACCCGGAATGAGATCTGATGCCCTCTTCTGGTGCGTCTGAAGACAGCTACAGTGTATTATTCATGGTTTTAGAACTTTATTGTAGAAAAGCAGGAGAGAGAAGAGCAGAGAAGCAGAGGGTGGCCATGGCCTCGTGGAGAGAGGAGAGAGGAGAGAAAAGGGGTGGAAGAAGGAGGGCAAAAGATGGAGTAGGGGGAGAGGGAGAGGGAGAGGGGGAAGGGGAGGGGGAGGGGGAGGGGGGAGAGAAAACGCGTGCACAGACAAGAGCCAGTGTACAATAATAAATAAATCTTTGGGCTGGAGCAAGCAGGGACTGAGTGAGAGGAAGGAGTTCATTGGAGGGAGTGGGGCCAACTGGAGCAAGCACAGGTCCTAAAATTCCATTCCCAACAACTACATGAAGGCTCACAACCACGGCGTACTCATATACATAAAATAAATCTTTGGGAAAAAAAAGGAAATTCTTAAAAAAGGTTGTATACAGCAGCTGCACACTTTAAAATGGCTAATTACAAGACAGGTGGATTTTTTTTTTTTTAAAGATTTATTTATTTATTTATTTATTTATCATATGAAAGAACACTGTAGCTGTCTTCAGACACTCCAGAAGAGGGCGTCAGATCTTGTTACNGATGGTTNTGAGCCACCATGTGGTTGCTGGGATTTGAACTCCGGACCTTCGGAAGAGCAGTCGGGTGCTCTTACCCACTGAGCCATCTCTCCAGCCCGACAGGTAGATTTTATGTTAATTTAACTTTGTAAATAACAATGAAAAAACCCAAGGGATGAAAGCTATAATGAAAGATTTTTATCATATAACATCTTTATTTGCTTATTTTTGGTGGTGCTAAAAACTGAACCAGGAGCCTGGCAAATACCAGGAAATTGAGCTCCAGGCTAACATTTTTAAATTAAAATTTTATATTGCTGGGTAATGGTGCACGCCTTTAATCTCAGCACTTGGAAGGCAGAGGTAGGTGGACTTCTGAGTTTGAGGCCAACCTGGTCTACAGAGAGAGTGAGTTCCAGGACAGCCAGAGCTACATAGAGAAACCCTGTCTTAAAAAAAAAAAAAAGTTAAAATTATTTATTATTACTATTATTATTATTATTATTATTATTTTGTAGTATAGATGCATGCATGCTATGGTGCAGACATGGAGGTAAGAAGGTAACTTCTCTGTGTTGTCTCGCCATGTGCAGGGTGGCAGAAGCTATTCCAAGTCAGTTTATCTGCTTCCGTCAGGAGCGAGAGGGAGAAAACTCAGATCAGCAGATATGCTAGGGAATCACTTTTTACCTTCTGAGCCATCTCACCAGCCAGAATCCCGCCCCACTCTGGTTTTTCAAGACAGGGTTTCTCTGTGTAACCTCAACTATCCTCAAACCCAGAGATCTGCCTCCCTAAACCCCATGAGTACTGGGATTGAAGGTGTGTCTTTCTGCCACCACCATCACCATGTGTGGCCAGAACAGCATTCTTTTATTTCTTGAGGGTTTTTTGTTTTGTTTTGTTTTGTTTTTTTGTTTTTTGTTGACAGGGTTTCTCTGTATAGCTTTGGCTATCCTGGAACTTATTCTGTATACCAGGCTGGGCTCAAACACAGAAATCTGCCAACCTCTGCCTCCCAAGTGCTGGGATTAAAGGTGTGTGCCACCACTGCCTGGCGAGGGTTTTTTTTAAAAAGATTTATTTACATGAGTACACTGCAGCTGTCTTCAGACACACCAGAAGAGGGCATCAGATACCTTGACAGATGCTCGTGAACCACCATGTAGTGGTTGCTGGGAATTGAACTCAGGACCTCTTCAAGAGTAGTCAGTGCCCTAAATCACTGAGCCATCTCTCTCTCTCTCTTGTGTGTGTGTTTTGCTTACATGCATGTCTGTGTACCATGTGTATACAGTGCCTATGGTGATCAGAGAGGGTATTAGATTCTCCTGGAACTGGAGTTACAGGAAACTTTGAGCCACCACCATCTGTGTACTGGGAAGAATTGAACCTGTGTCTTCTGGATGAGAAACAAATATTCTTAACCTCTGAGCTAATTCTCTAGCCCCAATTTATGTTATTTTAAATTATGTGTCTATTTATGAGTATAGGTACTGGCAGATGTCACAGGTAGCTGATACACATGGAAGCAGTTACAGATGGTTGTGATTCAACTGATGTGTGCTGGCAACTACATTCTGGTCCTCGGCAAAGACTTTTAACTACTGACCCGTTTCTCCAGTCCCTTCACCTTGAACTCCTTGATATCCTGCCTATACCTTCCAAGTACTATGATTAGGGTTATCCACCACCATACCTAGTTTAAATGATGCCAAAAACTCAACTCGGGCCTCTTCTATGCCATGGGAACACTATCAACTGAACTTCATTTTCTTTTTTTCTTTTTGGTTTTTCGAGACAGGGTTTCTCTGTACAGCCTTGGCTGTCCTGGAACTCACTTTGTAGACCAGGCTGGCCTTAAACTCAGAAATCCACCTGCCTCTGCCTCCCGAGTGCTGGGATTAAAGGCGTGCGCTACCACGCCTGGCTTGAACTTCATTTTCAACACCAACCGAAACATTAAAAAAAATTTTTTTTGTGTGATTTTTGTTTGTTTTGAGACAGAGTTTCATTGTAGCCCTTGACAGCCTGGAACTGCTTATACAGATCAGGCTGGTCTCAAACTCTCAGAGAATTCACCTGCTTCTGTCTTCCCAGGGCAAGGATGAAAAGTCACTGCCATCAACCCTGGTGCCACACAACAAAATAAAATTCCTAAGAATGACATGGCAAATCAGACTCAAATAAATTTAGTGAACCTGTAGAGCAGATGGGAGACATGTGGACAAACCTGCAAGATTTACATATCTTGCTTTCAAAACGTACTACAAAACAGCAAGCATGTCCAGATGTG
Source organism: Mus pahari (assembly GCF_900095145.1). Lineage (NCBI taxonomy): Eukaryota > Metazoa > Chordata > Mammalia > Rodentia > Muridae > Mus > Mus pahari. The sequence goes on along the minus strand of NC_034596.1, from coordinate 105,658,068 downwards.
GTACCACATGCCTTTAATCCCAGCTTTTGGACAGCAGAGGCAGATAGATGGATCTCGAGTTTGAGGCCAGCTGGGTCTAAAGAGCGAGTAAATGAAAAAAAAAAAAAGTTTTAAGTCAATTTTCCTGTGTAGCCCTAGCAGTCCCATAACTTACTCTGTAGACCACAGGCATCTGCCTCCCGAGTGCTGGGATTGAAAGCATGTACCACCATCACTAGGGAAAAAGATTTGTTTTTATTTGTATGAATGTTTCCTGCATGAATGGCTGGTGCCTATAGAGAACTCTGGAGTTAGAGAAAGTTGTAAGTTACTGTAGTGGCTATTCCTGGTTGTCAACTTGACTATATTTGAAATGAACTACAATCCAGAATTGGAAGGCTCACCAGTGAACCTAATCTGGAGGCTGGGA
>NC_034596.1:105648575-105657299 GCF_900095145.1 Mus pahari | reverse complement strand
TTCCGTAAGTTCTGTGACTCTAGACAACACAGTTACCATGTGGCTGTTGACAACTAAACCCAGGTCCTCTGAAAAAGTAGTAAGTAGTTTTTTTTTTTTTTTTTTAAAGATTTTTTTTTTTTTTTTTTTTTTTTTTTTCTTAAGATTTATTTCTTTCATGTATGTGAGTACACTTGTCACCATCTTCAGACACATCAGAAGAAGGCATCTGTACCCTAGAGGTGAAGAACTGGATTTACAGGTGGTTGTGAGTCACCCTATGGGTGGCTGGGAGTCAAACCTGGCACTCTGAGGAGCAGTCCATGCTTGTGACTGCTGAGCCACCTCTTCAGCCCCATCACAGAATTTAGTGTTTACATTTTATGTGGGAGGTTCTAAAGTCTCCAGAAAGTGTCCATGAAAAGTGTTGTGTCTCTAGCTCACCTAGTCACTTGTTTCCTACCTGACGAGTTAAGGAAAAGTCTCTTCTTTCACATGCTCTCTGACAGGCTGCCCCCACAACCCTTGGGATGAAGCTATAAACCTAACTCACTTTGGACTGGAACTAGCCCTGAGCTCAAATATATCTCTCCTCTTTTTAAGTTAATTGCCTCAGAATTGTGCTATAGTAACAAGACTATAAAATATTGCTGTTACTTATAATATTATTCTTTATAAACAGTAAGTGTTGACCATTGACATTACTCAGGGAATACTTTCAATGTGTAAATAAGAGACACAAGGCGAAAAGCCACAAAGTGGAAAGAGCAAACTGTTACTAACATCCACTGCCATCTAACATGAGAAACTAAGTTTAGAATTCAAGAGACTGAAATTAAAGTACAAAGCCATACTCCCACTTTATAAGGCACGTTGAAGCCAAAATGTAGGTATTTTAAGTGTTTTATTTTAAACACGATGCCAAGGATGAAACAATCACAAGTCCTTGAGAATTCCTGACTCAAAACATAACGTGGGTTCCTTTCTGAGTTTCCTATGGGTAGAAGAGGCTGCACTCCTGTCAATTTTGTGTGGGAAATCAACGCTTACAGATAACCTCATTGTTCTGCAAATTCTGCCCAAAATTACTTCTATGAGCACTAATAATTAACATGTTATGTCAGAAAGAACCATTTCCATTCACAAGAAAAGGGTTCTTGCATCTAAATGGATTGCACTTACTCTAACAAACAGAAACTACTTGCTGAGGGAATTGTACTCAAGTTAAGGATTCAGAGCTGGATAATTTTAGCATACCCATTATGTAACACGTTTCTTCCCCTGCAGTTTAGCTAGTCCATAGTCCCTGGTACCCAGAAAAGGCTCAGGGAAAACACTCTCCCTGAGAACAGACAGAATGCTGTCTACACTGCCATTTTTTGTACTGCCATAGTGCCTCTGACACATAGGATCTGAGTCTCAACTCCTCTAGGGCTAACGGGAAAGAAGTCCCATTGCAATGGTGTAAGGACTGGGCTTCTAAGAGGTCCCACTTCTGCTGCTGTGTGAAGATACCATGTCCTTACCTCTGGAGCAGAAAGATAATAGCCTTCACTAAACAATGGACATGCTGTGCCTTGAACCTAGACTCTCCAGCTTTTAGAACCCAAGTGATACACTTCTGTTCCTTATAAATATGTCTCATATATTCTGTTAAAGCAGTAGGAATGAACTAGAAAAAACAGGAATTAAAAAAAACAAAAACAAAAACAAACCCTCCCAAGGCAGGAATCAGGGTACAGTAGCCTGGAGAAAAGACAATGCAGGCAGGGAATAGAGAATGGAACGGATGGATGCAAAGATGTAGCTGGTTCCCACACACCTGGGACTGCCTTCCTATGTAGGGACTTACACTGAGTACAACAGGGCCTTCCTACCCAGGGACTTACATTGGGCACAGCAGGGCTTTTCTTGCGCTCGGGGATATCAGCTTTATTGGGATTGCCTGCATTCCCAAGCATGGGACTGGCAGGAGCAATCCCCTTTCCTCCTACAGCACTGCCGCTTGATTTTCGGGAGGGAATCCCATCTTCTTTGAGGTCACTATCTGCAGTGCTGGTCTGACTCCTCTTTGGATACGCCACAACTGAAGGAATAGCTGGTCCAGCTACAATAAAGAGTTCATTCTTTAAAAGACAGAATGCAGTTCATATTTTATTCTATGAAAATTAACATTTTGTAAGATCATTTATTTTTTTATTCACCTATAATTGTAAAGTAGTAACATTCTCTAGTTTGTTTTCCATTTGCTTATTATTTAAATAACCTACTTCTTAGGGGCTGGAGAGATGGTTCCGAGGTTAAGAGCAAGCACTGACTGCTTATCCAAAGGTCCTGAGTTCAAATCCCAGCAACCACATAGTAGCTACAACCATCTGTAATGAGATCTGATGCTCTCTGAAAATAGCTACAGTGTATTTGTATATAATAAATAAATTTTAAAAAATAACCTACTTCTTAACATGAGTGTATAAAATTAACAAGTTGAGCGGTCTTTGGAAACAACTTAATACTGTGCCATTATCTAGAAGATCACTATCAAATTAACAAGATGCACAGGCAGCATGCAGAACAAACTATTCTGGTAAGATCAAGCACATCACATTCTTTATGTATGAGCTAGTCTCATCTTGTGGGAGTAAGACAGTACAGATTTCTAGATAAGCAAGAATCCGAAGAAACGTGGTCTTTTTGAAATGCTAGAGAGAAAACGTGCATCCAAGGAGGACCTTGGGATATGATTAACTGGTCTCCTACGGTTAGCCAACCAGAGGCCCCAGTGCTAACACAGGTGACCTGGAGTTCAAAACATTGGAAATGGATTCAGAGCTACCATAAATATTAAGATACAAGGCCCACATAAGATCTTAAAAGGACAGCACCAGACCTGTGCTATGGAGCTGTGCACTTACCACCCCAGTACTTAAGAGGTTGAGGTAGGAAAACCACAAGTTCCAAGATAGTCTAAGCTCTACAGCAAGACCTTGACTTGAAACAGAATAGCAACAAATACATAGAGAAGACATCTTAGGTCTCCCGAAAGAAGGGTGACTATTTTCTGGAAAAAAATCTAAATGGTAGTTGTATTAAAAAGGATTAATTTATGAGAGACCACTAATTTAGCTCTCAGATGTGCTACTGTAACATATAAAACTAAGAATCAATCAAGCACAAGATGTGTTGTCATTGGCACTTATCTCATTATCATAAGGTCAACTGACACTATAAACCATTTCAACATTAGATTCGACATTCTAAAAGCAAACAGATAACGGTCAAATTTGCAACCTCCTTTGGATTAGCAGTTTCATTTATGTGTCTGTATACTTTACACCCTTTATCATGTAGTGTCATGTGAGTATCATGTGACCATGTTGAACTATACCATCCGATACTCCTCACGCCTCTAACCCCGGCAATCCTAACCACTACTATTACCCTGTAATTTTAAAAATATTGTTTAAATATAAATCAATAGTACAGAGCTGACGTTTTTGCTGCTATTTTTTTTTCCAGAACAGGATTTCTCTGTGTAGCTCTGGCTGTCCTGGAACTTGCTCCAGACTAAGTGGGCCTTGAACTCACAGAGATCCACATGCCTCTGGTTCCCAAATGCTGGATGGGATTAAAGGCATATACTGCCACTGCTTGGGGTGAAGGTTTTTTGTTTTAGTTTTTTAATTAATTTGTGAGAACACACACACACACACACACACACACGCACGCACGCACGCACGCACGCACGCACGCACGCACGCACGCACGCACGCACGTCATCTTGTTGGCCCAATGCATTTTTTCCTTTCTTTGCTGGCCTGTTTTGTTTTGTTTTTCTTTTTAAAGATGTATTTATATGTATGAATATTTTGCCTGAAAGTAAGTATGTACTTCATATGGATGCTTGGTGTCTGTGGAGGCGTTGGGTCCCCTACAACTGAAGTTATGAGTGGTGGTTAAGTCAACTTGTCAGTGTGTACTGAATTCCAGTCCTGTGTAAGAGCAACAAGTGCTTTAAACAATTTGAGCCACTTCTCCATTCTGAGTTACTCTTTCTGCTCAAATCCATCCCCGTGACATATATCCAAGTTGTGTGTAGAGGTAGTTTGCTTTTTCTTTTCTTTAAAAATTAAAAAAAAACAAACTCACAAAGCATTCATTATTTTATGTATGTGTATATACATGCTATGGTGTACATGCAGAGGACAGAGGACACCTTGCAGAAATGGCCTCTCCCATTCCACTGTGTGGGTCCCATGTCAAGTTGTCAGCAAGCATCATCACCTGCTGCACGAGTGAATTTGTTGAGGATGGAGGTCAAGTACACATGTCACTTTATAGTTTACATTTAAAGACTTATTTATTTTTGTGTACGTGTGTTTGCCTTTGTGGGTTTATGAGCAACATGTGTATGCAAGAGCCCGTGAAGGACATTGCACTGCCTGGAACCGCAGTTACAAGCAGTTGTTAAAAATCACATGGACGCTGGGAACCAAGTGTAGTCCTATATGTAAAAGCAGTTGAATGTATGTTCTTTTCAGTCCTGTGTATCACATATGCATGAATGAAGTGGTATTCTCAGTAAGTATTATTATAAAGATAATATTTTTATAATCTAAAAGGACTATTAAAAGTAAGAAATCAATTTGAAAAAATAGTATTAGTGTTCTATTTCCTGTAGTATCAAAACTTCAGTATACATTTAATTCTCATCTGGTGTGGTGATACAGGTATTTAATCCCCAAACGTAGGAAGTAGAGACAAATTTCTAGAAATTCAAGGCCAGACTGGATCTATATGGCAAGTTTCAGGCCATGTAGAAATATAGAATGAGTCCCTATCTCAATAAAACAAAGCAAAACAAAAAACTAACAACAAAAACATCTATGTAAAAATAAACAAGAATAAGTATCTCATTAGCATAAAAAAAATCCCCCTTTAATAAAATAGTAACATCACCTATATATTAAATAATTAAAATGACTTTTATGATTTATAAGTGATGTTTGGCTCTATATACACCTATACATCTGAGGCCACATAGAACTTTTTTTGGTAAAAATGGACTATGAGTGGATAAAAGTCCTAGTTTAGTAGGGGGATAAGGGATCCAGGCATTCCTCATTTGCTCTGTCTCCTGGGAGACATGCTGACACTCTTTTCTCCGTGCCTTACTGATAAAATGAAGGTTCTAAGGCCTTTTTTTAATGTCTGGAAAAAAGTCGTAAAATTCAGGTGAAATCTACATGCTTAAGGAAGAATAAATTTACTTAAGAGTATTCCCTTGATAAAAGAGAATATTCTACTGGTTTCTTTCAGGATTTAGGAGTAATTCTCTTTAAATTGGGTATTTCTTTTAAAAAAAGATTTATTTATTATATGTAAGTACACTGTAGCTGTCTTCAGACACTCCAGAAGAGGGTGCCGGATCTATTTATGGATGGTTGTGAGCCACCATGTGGTTGCTGGGAATTGAACTCAGGACCTTTGGAAGAGCAGTCAGTGCTCTTAACCGCTGAGCCATCTCTCCAGCCCCCTAAATTGGGTATTTTAAGGCAGTATGTAAACATCTGCTGGTGGCATTCAGCTGGCCCTTTTTAGTTAACATGGATACACAGAAAGAGAGATCAACATCACCTCCTTATCTACAGGCCCTACAGATAGGATAAATGTACTATCCCACACACACTGTTTTGTCTTCATTTCCCCCTCCTTCTTTTGCAACAGGGTCTTGGTACATAGCCAAGGATGGTTTTAACTTCTTTTGAAGTTTAAAAAGAAAAAAATTTTGTTGTTGTTTTTTCAAGTCAGGGTTTCTCTGTGTAGCCCTGGCTGTCCTGGAACTCACTCTGTAAACCAGGCTGGCCTCAAACTCAGAAATCCGCCTGCCTCTGCCTCCCAAGTGCTGGGATTAAAGGCGTGAGCCATCACACCTGGCTAAAAAGAAATATTTTATGCAGATAATTGCATGTATGCTTGTGTGCATGTGTGTGCCTGGTGCCCATAATGGCCAGAAGATGGAGTTGAATCCCCTAGAAATGGAAGTACAGATAGATGTGAGTGCTAGGAACTGAACACAGGTCCTTGGAAAGAATAGCAAGTACTCTTAACCACTAAGACATCTTTCTAGTTTCAACCTTAAGTTCTTGATCCTCCTGCCTCTACCTCCCAAGTTTTGGGATTACAGGAATTTATCAAAACGTTCACCCTCAGATTTTTCACCTTTAACTGAAATTACAACAGAAAACCCTTTAATCCCAGCCTTCAGGAGGCAGAGGCAGGTAGGTCTCTCTTTGTGACGCTAACCTGGTCTATAGAGTGAATTTCAGGACAGCCAGGGCTACACAATGAAACAACATTATGGCTTACAAGTATCTATACTCCAGGGGATCTAGCACCCTCTCTGGTTCCATGGGTACCAGGCATAAGTGGTACAGATATATACATTAAGTTAAAATACTCATGTACATAAAAGGAAAAATTTGAAGTCATTTCCTTTATTTAGGTGCTCATTAGCCTCCAATGGTTAGCTGTTCCAACCCTCTCTGAACAGAGAAAACTTCCATTAGTACAGAGAGCTCCACCAGATGTGATGCTCTGGTCAATTACCTTACACAGACATAAAAGAGAGATATACTACGGCTTTCATTCTGCTAAGCCTTATCCAACATTATCTACCAAATGTCCCAAATAGTTAGAGGACCTTAACCACACGAGCCCCCTAATAGCCAGCCAATCTCTGTCCCACCAGGCTCTACACAAAGGAATACATTCATAAACTATAGGAATGGTCTCAGACTTACCATGGTCACTGTACCGTCTCTGCTTCTGACTTGAAGAAACACTTCTCTGCCCTTTGTGATGAGGAGACTGGCCAGTACTATTGCTGAGGTCACTGCTTGGCCGCACCTTAGCAAGTGAAAGGTTGCTGCTAGAACTGGAGTCACTAGCGTCCAGCTACGGGAGAATGACAAGAGCAGCAACCATACACAGAGCCCAATGGCTTGTCAGGAAACTCCTCGTCTTGTCTCCTCTCTCTCTCTCTCTCTCTCTCTCTCTCTCTCTCTCTCTCTCTCTCTCTCTCTCTCTCTCNCACACACACACACACACACACTCTCAATCAGAGAAGAGTTATCACAACATTAAACTCAGTCAAAAATATTTTCCTGACTCCTGAGAATAAGATCATAAATTAATAATCTCCTTCCTAGATCTTTCCAAAGAACTAAGATATTATACTCTTTCCTTTGTTTGGATATTTTATATAATTTTCAAACTATTAGTGATAAAAGCTAACTTATGATTGTTCATGTTTGAGACATTGATGAGGGTTATCTTAAAGTTAAAATAGTAGTCTAGTAGGGCTAGGCTTACAACCAAAAAATATAAAACAGTAGCTTATAATGATCAATGAAATTAGAGCACTGCTTATAGACAAAGTTTTAAAATGAATACCAAGTGTTATGTAAAAAAATTAAGAAAACATAACTAATAACTTGTTTTTTTAATAAGTTAAAGTCAACTTTTTTTGGACACCTTTTTCTTCTTTTTTTGCAGTGTAGGCTGGCCCTGAGCTCAGCAGGATAGCTGATTCTGTCTCCACTTCCTGAGTGCTAGGACTACAGTGGAAATGGGTTCTTCTGTCCATGGTCCCTCTGTAAACACTCTTACCTCTGCAGACTTCCTCCCCAGTAGCAAGTATGTAGCTGTGATTTCATCGTATTTCATTTTACTAAGGGATTCTTGAATTTCTTCTTGGGAATATCCCATTCCCACCATAATATCTAAAAGATACAATAGGATTTATGTATTTTATTTCGGTTGGAAATCATGGTAACATAGGGAGAAAGAATTTTCTTTCATTTAGAAGGTTCTATATTTCCTGACAGAAGAGCTGCTGAGCACAACTGCAGGGAGCAAGCTAAGACAGAACTGAGGACTGCATCTCTACAGTTCGTGCTTATTTTATTTAAGCCATACACAGAGGAGGAAAACAGCATAGTGCACACATGTCCACATGCACATGCAGAAACAGTAATTACCTATTCTCTTCTGGTCTGAGATATCTAGTTCTGGTTCAACAAATGGCTTAAGCTCATCTTCCTCATGACCTGCATTGATCCACCTGTCCTTCATGATTTGCTGAAAGGCAAACTGTGTATTAGCATCACAGTATTTAGCAACATGATTTTCAGCATTTCACTAAATAACACTCTGAAGGAAATGAGGCAGTGTTTTGTTATTGTTCACTTACTACTAAACTCCAGCAGTGTTCAGTGTCACAGAAACTAAGGACAGTTCTGTAAGTACTCTCCCTTCCCCAGCATGGTTACCTCGAGAGTGCCACGTTTAACTGGGTTCAGCACCAGGAAGCGTTTGAGAAGGTTCTCACAGTCTGTGGACATGTAGAAAGGGATTCTGTACTTCCCTCGGAGTACTCTCTCTCTCAGTTCCTTTGGGCATGTAGGAACCAAACAAGAGTTCATTTTTAGTTGAAAACAGTAACAATGAACTAAACCCATAATGCATTCATACAGACAGAGCATTAAAATGTCAATTTATAAAATCTTTAGTTTTTTGAGGTGCATGGCTGCAACTGCTTCTTATACCTTCAGGTTTTTTTTTTTTTTTGTTTTTTTTTGTTTTTTTTGGTTTTGGTTTTGGTTTTTCGAGACAGGGTTTCTCTGTATAGCCCTGGCTATCCTGGAACTCACTTTGTAGACCAGGCTGGCCTCNAACTCAGAAATC
>NC_034596.1:105647388-105648564 GCF_900095145.1 Mus pahari | reverse complement strand
CGCCTGCCTCTGCCTCCCGAGTGCTGGGATTAAAGGCATGTGCCACCACTCCCGGCTTACCTTCAGGTTTTGACCATCAAAGGGAAGTGACCCACTGACTAGGGTGTACAGAATGACACCGAGACTCCACACGTCGACTTCTGGCCCGTCATACTTCTTGCCCTGGAAGAGCTCAGGGGCTGCATATGGAGGACTACCACAAAACGTGTCTAGTTTACTGCCAACAGTAAATTCATTGCTAAAACCAAAATCTGCTATTTTAATGTTCATATCCGCATCTAATAATAGATTTTCAGCCTAGAGGAAAAACATCAAGACAAAAATTAAATTTAACTAAAATACAATTATGACAATAGTATTAGGCATTTCATAAAGGCTTTTTTACAAGGACTTATGTCTAATTAGTAAATGTGAAAACACTATTCTGAGAGAAAAGCAGAAAATAAATTAGAATTCTTAATTTGATATTAACAGTCAATTACATAATAATTCTAAGACAAATTTAAATAGAAAACACTTCAAGGTCAAAAAGCTTCTTCAATTAATAAGAGACCTTTTAAAAAAACAGGTGTTTGTTTTACGTAGTCACACTTGATAGATACTATTAAGTGGCTGTAAATGGGTATTCCTTGGGAAGGAGAACTCTCCACCTCACTCCAGTCACTTTTTACCTAACAGGCACTATGCAGCTGCCACACAGCAAGTGCTAGACTGCTGTCTGGATGCACAAGGATGGGCAAGACAGGGCCCTGCCCTCGGGAGCTCATAATGTAGGGTGGGAAGCAAGCTGCTGACACCTGAGTGCATGACAGGCACCTGCCACAGGCTCAAGCATAAGAGGGTCATAGAAGCTTCTCAGCACAAGTGAAACAGAGAGGCAGAGATTGTCACAGGTGTGTTGAGGGCAGAATGGAGACCTGGAAGTCCACACAGATGAGAGTACATATCTACCAACAACTGAAAGACAATGTATGGAGAGAGACATTCCACAGAGATGGCTGGGGAGGGGGCAGGCACCAAATAAGCAGTATTTATAAACTTCAGCTTTTAATCTCAGGGTGAGAGAAAACCACTCAAGAGCTGTTAAACAAGGAAAGGACAATCTTTTTTTTTTTTTTTTTTTTTTTTTTTTTTGGTTTTTTGAGACAGGGTTTCTCTGTGTAGCCCTGGCTGTCC
>NC_034596.1:105638723-105647361 GCF_900095145.1 Mus pahari | reverse complement strand
CCTGCCTCTGCCTCCCNAGTGCTGGGATTAAAGGTGTGCGCCACCTTCTGAGTTCGGGGCCAGCCTGGTCTCCAGAGTGAGTTCCAGGACAGCCAGGGCTACACAGAGAAACCCTGTCTCGAAAAACAAAACAAACAAACAAAAAAGATAGAATGGGAAAGAGTTTCGGGAAGTCAGGAGTAGAGAAGACAAGTCAAGAAGTGGTTTTAAGCGATAACATGGCTGTGGTCTGGCTTTGCAGAGTGGCAATGGAATAGAAGGCACAGGTGACAGCAACGAAAGGACATGGGGACTCACTAGAGGCTATGCAGAAGGCTCCTGAGAAGCTTTAGTACAATAATAAAATGGCACATTCCAGTTGAGATTTTGACTTAGGGCTCGCTATACCAGAGGTGTCCAAGGGATCCTCTTTGCCTAGGTACTTGGGTCCTAGGACAGCTCTGGATGCAGGTGCAGACTGGGGTTCATTCACATGTAGGCAGCTACCACAACTGGATAGATGTACTTCTGAGCTGGGTGCTGAGGTGGGCAAGCAAGTAGGCAGTAACCTTAGGAGCAGAGTGGATCAAAGTATTATGCTAACACTGAGTGTCTAGCAACTGTTTAGAGAATGTGCTGTGAGACACAGAGAGAGGATCTGCGAGGAAGCAGGGTGGGGACAGTCAGCTGAGGTACCCAAGTTCCAGGAACAAGAAAGAGACAAGTGAAGAGTGCATGTGGGTACAGTCAAGCTGAAGGCCTCCAAGAAAAATGCTCTGTGAATCCTAACTGCCATGTGGAATCAGAGCTGCAGCCTTTGGAGGTACCATAGTTTACAGAAGAATGTCTTCCTACACAGACATAGGTACAGGTACAGGCAACCACTGTTCAGGTAGGTCCTATGTTTCAGGGGACCTCTATGTACTGTCTTCCAGAGATGAAGCACAAGGTACCTTTTCAGAGACCTGAAATACTTTTCATAAACTTTAAACACAAACATCTCTTTACTACTTATCTTTGTCATGATGGAACTTAACTTTCCTATTGAACAACACAGTTTAATTTTCATCTGCGAAACAGTTGCCAAGACAACTATACAGCTTAGCAAGTGTGCCTGGGCTCACCTTGAGGTCTCTGTGAACAATCCGTTTTTGGTGGCAATACTGTACTGCGGAAACAATCTGGACATGAGAAAATTAGAATTAGTCACTACTGGTGCAGACTCTCAATTATAATATTCATTTACCATTGTTTCTTCTTCTCATCTTTTTTTCTTTTTTCCTTCCTTCTGAAACAGGCTCTCAATCTACAGCTCTAGTTGGCCTGGAAATCACTCTGTAAGTCAAGCTAGCCACAGACTCACAGATGTGCCTGCTTTGCCTCCTGTGTATTGACAGACTGAAGGAATGTGCCACTATATCCTGCATTGTTGTACTCATTTCTGAGACAGGGTTTCTCTGTGTAGCCCTGGCTGTCCTGGAACTCACTTTGTAGACCAGGTTGGCCTCGAACTCAGAAANCCGCCTGCCTCTGCCTCCAAGTGCTGGGATTAAAGGCATGCACCATCATGCCTGGCTGTATTCAATTTTTAAGACAGTTTCACATAGCCCAGGTTGGCCCTGAACTTTCTATATAGGTAATAGCAATCCTGAACTCCTCTGATCCTCCTGTTTCCAAGCCCAAGTTTCAGGATTGAAGCCATGCAGCATGACAAACTGGGTTTATGTAGTCCTGGGAACTGAATCCAGGACTGCATGAATGGTAGAGTACCTACCCACGAGGCTATATCTTCAACTCCGATGAACATATTTTTCTGATATTGAGATTCTTCTTTTTCTTTTTTTTTTTTTTAAAGATTTATTTATTTATTGTATGTAAGTACACTGTAGCTGTCTTCAGACACTCCAGAAGAGGGCGTCAGGTCTTGTTACAGATGGTTATGAGCCACCATGTGGTTGCTGGGATTTGAACTCTGGACCTTTGGAAGAGCAGTTGGGTGCTCTTACCCACTGAGCCATTTCACCAGCCCCTTGAGATTTTTCTTAAAGGTCGTTTTCAAGTTCTGCTTTTGAATCACATCTTATTATCTCCTGCTGCTCTCTTCCTCTAGCTCCAAACAACTTGAAGCTAACCTGATACCATAGTGATGGGAAAATACTTAAAACCTCTTGCTGGTTTTCTGGTATTAAGCTAGAAACAATTATTCCTAAGAAAGACTTGGAGCCTGGATATTTTCCACGTTGGACTTTGAGATAGTTCAGTGGGTAAAGGTACATGGCATCAAATCTGATGACCTGCCTGTACTCAATCTCTGGGGCCCACATAAAGAAAAGAAGAACTGACCACTGCAGGTTGCCTTGACCTCTACATGCATGCCCTGACAAATCTGGGTTTGCATGTACACACATGCTAAATAAATATAATTTAAAAACCCTACTGAATCCATCAAGTGTAATCCACATTTGCTGGCAACACAGTGTCTCAGGCATAAAAAGTTCTTTAAAAATGTTACTAGCCGGGCTGGAGAGATGGTTCAGTGGTTAAGAGCACTGACTGTTCTTCCTGAGTTCAAATCCCAGCAACCACCGCAACCACACGGTGGCTCATAGCCATCTATAATGAAATCTGACGCCCTCTTCTGGTGTGTCTGAAGACAGCTACAGTGTACTTACATACAATAATAAATAAATCTTTAAAAAAAAAAAAAATGTTACTAGCCAATCAACATTGTGAGCCCAGAGGGCAACAGTAGGTGTCTTCCATCAACTGCTTTCCACCTTGGTTAGTTGGTTAACTGTGTGCCTGTGTAGAGGCCATAGGTCAACACTGAGTGTCTTCCTTTACTACTTTCTCTCATTTTTTTTCCATCTTAATTATACTGCCAAGATTAACAATGAAACTTAAGAATTAACAGACTAAACACATGTTAATTCATACCTGTCTAAATTTAGCTCTTGCTTCTTTTTCCTTCATTCTTCCATGTGCAACCAAATAGTCAAATACTTCACCTATAATAGAGAGGAATAAAATTAAGTAGAAATCCTACAACTGGACATTAATTTTCCCTCAAACTGCTAATGTTCTGTTCTTAGCAAAGTTCTAGTCTTTTTTAATTTAAAATATTTTAGATTTATTTCTTTTACATGTATGTGTGTTTTGCCTGGATGTATGCCTAGTGCCTGCAAAGATCAGAAAGAGGTACTTTACTCCCCTAGAACCCGAGCTACAAATGGATGGCTGCGTCACACCCTGTGGGTGCTGGGAAATGAACCCTGGTCCTCCACAAAAGCAGTAAATGTTTTTCATTGAGCCAATTCTCCAGCTCTTATTTTTATATTTTAAATACATTTACATGTAAGTATGAAGTTAACAGTTCTAAAACATAGTCACTAAGCTATAACTGAAGCAAACTAAGCTCACAAGGATAATCCCAAGATAATTTAAGTTATTATGCACTTTCCGCTTTTCAACAGACTGCAACAGAAAATGAACAATTATGATGGAAAGGTAAACCAGGTATGGTATTGCATGCCTTTAGCCCCAGTGTACAGGAAGCAGACAGGCAGGTCTGAGTCTAGGCAAGGCTACTCTGAAAAGAGATCCTCTCTCTCCACGCCTCCCCGCAAAAAGTATCTTCCTATAAGATTATCACCAAGCATTACTTTATTCAGCAAATGTCTTGATTTACTAATTAATAAATCAAGTATTAGTTGCTTCTATTACTAATGAACTGTTATTAATTTTAAATGTAACTACTAACTGCAAGGCAATGAATGCTCCATGCTCTGGGAAACTGAGCAGCAAGTTCAGTAGAGCCCCTTTCCTCAATTCCCTAGCTAATAGGAGAAACAACAAACACACAGGTACAGAGTGTATCAGAGGTCCATGAACACTGTGAAGAAAAAGAAAATAACAAGAGTTCGTAGGGCACGTGTTTGTGCTCTCCTAACTATCCAATGGAGCAGACAATGAAGCTGTCAGAGTGAAACTATAGATGTATGCATGCATACACACACAGCAGGGATCGAGGAGTGGGAGGCAGTAAGACAGCCAAAGGTATTGGAGAAGTGTAAGCAATGGGGAAAATGCAAGGCAGATCCACAAGAGTTTATTCAGCAGGTCTTGGAAAGAGCTCTGCTATACTCTAAATGAGGTGAGAATCTAAAATTGACTTTATAAAAGAATTACTGAATTCCAGAGTGAGAAGAGTCAGGATGAGGGGAAAGCATGGCCACCGTAGTTAGGATTATGTAGTAATCTAGCCAGCCAGGTGTAAGCACGACTGGCTGGCTTCGTGGGGTTTACAGTAGTAGTGAACAGTGAGGCAGGTTCAGGACAGGATTAACATGATGCCAACAGAGCTTGGTATGGTGGTGTGCCCAGGAGCAATCTCATCCCTAGGATGGTGGAAGAAGGACCAGAAGTTCAGTGTCATCTTTGGCTACTGCAGTAGTTTACATGAGAGCTCCCATACACTCTGGTATTTGGATACTTGGTTCACAGTTCTTTGAGGAGGTTCCATAGGCACGGCCTTGCTGAAGAAAGTATGTTCACTGGCTGTAGGCTTTGAGAGTTTAAAACCTCACCCTGCTTCCAGTTTGCTCTCTCTGCCTAGTGCTAGGGGTTGAAGATGGGAGCTCTAAGCTTCCTGATTTTGCTGCCATGACTGCTGCTTGCTGCTGTGTCTTCCTGCTATGATGAACGCTTATCCCTTTGGATCTATAAGCTCAAATAAACTCTTCCTTCTATAAATTGCTTTAGTCATGATGTTTTAACATAGTAACAGAAAAGTAACACACATACAAACAGCTACCGAGCAAACTCACAGTTAGCCTGGGATACAAGAGACCTTGCCAAAACACCCTACTATCCCACACTAAAACCAAACCAAAAACCGAGGGGCAGAAACCTGGCTTAGTGGTTAAAAGTGCTTCTTATTCAATCAAGAAGACTTGAAGGTGGACTGTCACATCCTTGGAACAGGACAGATGTGGTTTCCACAGGCCTATAACACCCCAGTGCCACAGAGGGAGAGTCAGGAGGATCTTTAGAGCTTACTGTCTGACAGTATAGGTGAAAAACTCTAGAGGAATAAGGGACCGAATGATAGAGGAGGAAACCTCACCCATTCCATTTTCTGCGACATGCATGCACAAGCATCAGACCCATGCATACACACATGTACGCATACCACGTACACATAAAAAAGAAAAATATTAGTAAATGAAACTGACTCACTGTTGTACAAACCATAGGTGAGGTCCAAATATCGAAATCATTATTTATAAATTCAAATACAATATAAACCTATTAAAAGATTTCTACAACTATGAAGCATACTCACAAATAAGTAACTAGGTTTTATAAATCAGGAATACAATTTATAAGCTAGAAGGTTTTTTCCTATCACAAATGTATTACACTCAGCTGAAGCTGCTGCATGGAGCCTCTAAGGGCTATCCCTCAGTAAAGTGTGCCGGGCAGCGCTCCTGTCAAGGTCAGGGGAGCACGGCTGGGACAGGGCTGAACTTTAGAACACCTTTCACTCTTGAACCCAGCTAGTTACGGCAGGCCTGACCTTTCTAGCGTTAATTAGATTACATGGATGGTTTCTGGGGATTTCTTTGCAATTCTAAGATTCTACCAAATGAAAAGGCACTGCCAAGCACGACATGCTTGCCTTTATTTTCAGCACTCAGGAGGCAGAGTCAGGCAGATCTGTGCATGTAAGACCAGCCTGGTCTACAAAGCTAGTTCTGAGGCAGCAATGACTACACAGTGAAAGCCTGGTTCAAACACAAAGAAAGGAAGGAAGGAAGAGTGGGTAAGGAAATGGTATCAAGTTAAGCCAATTTAACACAACTTTTGTCATTCCTATGTCCTGTAGAATGACAAGCTGATTTCAACAACACATGACATATTCAAGGCAGTGAGACAGCTTAAGCTATAATGCTGAGGGCTTCATCAACAAACCCACTGTGACACTCAGCCCAGCAGACATTATATGCCAGATCGCACACTGGATTCACCATATAATGTCTTGTCCAAAGCCCATCCTCATTTTACAAAGTCAGGAAGCCTCTCCTCCCTCCTCTTCCAGTTAAGCTTAATAATCTATAGCCTGGGCGCTTTAAACAGAAACAGAAAACAGTGACAGACTGACAAAGCAGAGGTCCTAGCTCTCAGTGGCCTGGTATTTACTATGTAGAAGGGGCTGGCCTTGAACTCACAGAGATCCTTTTGGTTCTGCCAGAAATGATAGGGTTAAACAAGCATGCCACAATCCTTTTTAAAAGACAAGAGTTTACTAGTTTCACTTTTTCCCCTTTTTTAAAAAAATAAAGTATGTGCAGTATGTGTACAATCACATGTATGTGCAGGTGAGAACCTATGTACAGGAGGACATCAGGTGTATTGCTGTATCATTCTCTTCCTTATTCCCCACAGATGGGGTCTACCACTGAAACTAAAGCTGGGCTGACACCCAGCAAGCCCCTTCAATCCTCCTGTCTCTGCTCTCAAGAATGCTGGAGAGACACATGTGCTTGTGCATATTCGTGTATGAGTATACCCTGTTCACACAGAGGCCCTGGATTCAGCTCCCATCACCCACATAAGAAGGTGCACAACTGCCTCTTAATTCCAGTTTCAGAAAATCAAATGCCCTCTGTGGGCACCAGCACCTATGTGGTATACAAAAATTTGTGCAGATTCATCTACACACACATAAATAAAAATAATAAATCTTAAATAAAATGTAAATAAGCATAATACATAGTCAATAATGAATTCAGAGTATTGAAGAGTGGTGTCAGAGGTATGTCCACTGTGACACATTCCATTCCGTGACATGCTTATCATTTTTTAAAAAAATTTATGTTCATTTCATGTGCATTGATGTTTGCCTGCATGTATGTCTGTGTGAGGGTGTCAGATCTTCTGGAATTGGAGTTACAGACAGCTGCAAGCAGACATGTGGGTGCTGG
Source organism: Mus pahari (assembly GCF_900095145.1). NCBI lineage: Eukaryota > Metazoa > Chordata > Mammalia > Rodentia > Muridae > Mus > Mus pahari. The sequence goes on along the minus strand of NC_034596.1, from coordinate 105,640,396 downwards.
GAATTGAACTCAGGACCTCTGGAAGAGCAGGCAGTGCTTTTAACCCCTGAGCCATCTCTCCTGCCTCCCTCCCCTTTTAAAATCTTTACATTTTTTTATGTACCTAGTTGTTTGTCTGCATATAGGTCTGTACAGTATGTGTAAGCATGTATCTTCAGAGGCAAAAAAAGAAAGAGCACTGGATCCCCTGGACTACAGCAATAGAACCCCTGGCATTTGGGGGACATGCCTTTAATCCTAGCACTTGGGAGGCAAAAGCAGGTAAATTTCTGAGTTCAAGGCTAGCCTGGTCTACAGAATGAATTCTAGGATACCCAGGGCTACACCTAGAAACTTTGTCTCTCAAAAGCCAAAAAACAAGATGATCAGAAGTTCAAGGTCATCATGATAGACAGATTCAGATCCTAAATTTTATGTGATCCATATTTACCACAATGGAAAAAGGAGAGCTGCTGTACATAATCAACTAGGAGCCTTGCACACTGTCATCCGACCACTCTAAGTGTGCTGTTGTACATGCATCTCCATAGACACATAATAAGTAAATGTAATAATAACAGCAATGCTAACAATCAACCACTACAGCCCACAGTACTGACAAGGCAAGGTTTTGGCTCTGATCCCAGTTTACTACCTGTGAGTGTTAACTGATACCTTAAAGAGTATCCATACAGGCACTGTGGCTGCAATTGTTCTTAAAGAGAAAAAAGGGAAGACACGCACATATAATCTCTCACTCTGTAAGCAATGTAAATGTGCTTACCTCCACTTGCATATTCCATGATTAAGTAGAGTGTTTTTTCCGTTTCAATGACCTCGAACAACTTCACTGGGGGAGGGGAGAAGACAGACAACAAAAAAGAACAAATGTCTGTATGTACAAGACATGCACAGATAAGCTCCACAACCCCCAACTTTTTCCTGTTAAAGGTTTTAGAGCGCCAGCCCTTAGGAGTTAAAAAAGAATTCTGTATTACAGAATTTTGTAAAAGAAAACCAAAGAAGCCATCAACATCAAGCTTCTTCCTGGGTGTTGAGAATGTGCTCAGCAGCCTGGCCCAGGCTGCTTCCTCACTGCTCTGGCTGCGCTCCTGTCTGCAAGCTGTCAAGGTGACCGAGCCTGCCCCCCAGCACCTCGCTCGCCCGCCTGTCCTGCAGTCTCTCCTCCACTGCCTTCCAGGCACTCTGCCCACCGGAGACTTCTGGGACTTGGAACAGTGAGACTTGTTCACTGCAGCTCTCAGAGAACTAGGTTCCTGTGTTAATAATCTGAGAGTAAAACTACAAATAATTAATGAGGAAATGTGCCAATTACATTTTTAGTAGTAATGCTAGTGGTACCCCAAACTTTTTAATATTGAGTTTGAGATATGCTCTGAATTGTAAGGTTGGCCTTGAAGTCATTCTGTAGCTTAGACAAGCTGTGGACTTAGGGTTTTCCTGCTTCTGCTTCTCCAGAAGGTAAGAGGGGCCCTAGACCAGCAAAAATAACTTTTTTTTTCTTTCCTCAAGAGCTGAGATCTGAGTCCAGGGTCCCAGGGTCTTAGGCTTGCTAGAGAAATATTCCAAGCTAAATTCCTACCCTCTAAAACTTAAAAAAAAAAAAAAAAAAAAAAAAAGAATTAAAGGCTATACTGGCCTACATAGTGATTTCCAGGACAGCCAGAGCTACA
>NC_034596.1:105634564-105637880 GCF_900095145.1 Mus pahari | reverse complement strand
AACAAAAAAAAAAACCCAAACAAACAAACAAACAAACCAGAAGTGGAGAACTGTTATCTATCAAGTTCACTTTGCACTTGTGCTTTGATCCCAGGGACAGTAGTGATCAAATAGTTAATGATGAAATTCTGACTAGTAGGGATAAAATAAATTTTTTGGTGAAAAATTAGAATCTAAAATCCATATATTAATGATAAACCTCAAAGAGTTTAAATAAACAAAAGAATTTTTTTCATCATTATACTTCTTGTGATTTTTTTCCAAACATATTTACCAATTCTAATATATATAATTTTTCATTGATACCCTTTCAGAACGATGATAGCTTAGGAACAGTTTTTGCATAGTAGTGCATAAAACAACAATGCAAAACATATTACCCATCTCATTTACTCATGAAATAATATTTTTAAAATAAAGGAGCTGGGAGGTGCTGGGTCTTAAGAGAAGAAGGTGGATCTCTATGAGTTCAAGGCCAGCCTTGTCTACAGAGCAAGTTCCAGGTCATCCAGGGCTACACAGAGAAACCAAAAGAATAGAAGAGCCATTTTATAAAAATACAATTACACTATTTAAAAGGCCCTATCATGACTTATAGAATCAAATGTTTTCACTGGTGTAAAATTTGTGTGTTCCATCTTGGTCCTACAATGATGAGAGCAGGATGAGGTCTTCTCCTCTTCTCTGAATGCGTGTCAGAGTTATGAACATGGGACACACAGATAGTTCCCATACAATAACGTTATATAGCATAGATCCCATAGTTTATAGACTACTATTTGAAAATATTAACAACTAGTGAAATGTAAATTAATTAGCCCGATTATAGATATTTTATGGCACTAAAACTTAAGTCAAATGCTTATTAATACCTGAATTTCAAAGAGCTAGTACAAACTACCTTGTATATATATTTTATTAAAAAAAACAACAACAAAAAACATGGGCATGGGGAAAAGGGATGGAACTTCCTATCACTTTAGAAATGCATGCTTATTTTAGCTTTAAATGTATTTTCACTCCTTTTTTTTTGGGGGGGGGGTGGTTTTGGTTTTTCGAGACAGGGTTTCTCTGTATAGCCCTGGCTGTCCTGGAACTCACTTTGTAGACCAGGCTGGCCTCAAACTCAGAAATTCGCCTGCCTCTGCCTCCCAAGTGCTTGGATTCAAGGCATGCGCCACCGCACCCAGCTGTAATGTATTTTCAAGACTGCATATTTAATCCCCAAAGTATTTAAGAAAACAGAAAGTACCTATGTTTGGGTGATTTAAAATCTTCATTATTCTTACTTCTCTGAAGAGCTAAAAAAGCAAAAGACAAACCCTTATGTTATTAAATGTTATACTCTGCTTACAGTACAAATAAGTTTTCTCTAAGATAACTATTTCATTATTTATAATTTTTACCCTATTTCTAAGAATAAAATAACATAGAAATCCAGAATAATCCTAAAGTACATTTATATCCTATTACCAAATACTTCCATTAATGGTAACAGCAAGAGTCCCGAGAGGAGCAAGTACCACACTCTGAATTTGCTTTGCTGTCTTTAAAAACAAGGTTAGATTTAGATTAGAATAGCTTGTGGTTAAACTTCATTGTCCACACACAAGTCTGAGGTCCAATAAAAACTTGTGCAGACCCAGTGAACTATCTTAGGATGAGATGAGATTTCTTGATTCCACATGATTCTCCAGTAAGATTCTGAATGATAGGGACTGGGAAGTCCTAGGTAGAGAGGACGGGTGACAGCACAGTGGGGGCCATCTGCAGTGCAGGCGCTCCTGAGCCACACAGCTACACTTGGCTATATTACCAATGTGGTACTAAGATGAGCCAAAGCTGGAGAAAATGTTTGGCCATCAGGGTCCATTGTCTTAGAGCAGCATAAAGTTCACCACTGCCTCTTTCAGGATTAGAAGTAGTACAAAGAGAGTCAAGCCCCTGCCAATCTAATAGCACACAACTACACCAGTGAACCAGACTTTGCACATATGGCTGAAGCAGAACAGGCAGAGAAGATGTACACAGAATAAAGTGTGTGGCAGAGACACATGCTGAGGACTTGGAGAGGGGAGTAAGTGTATCACTGTGGGTTGGATTAACAACAGGATCCAAAAGCTACAAAGAGGTAGAGTTCATTTTGGTCAACCTCTTCCAAAGCTGTACTTCCTTTCTATGGGGAACACAGCTGAGAAAGGCCTGGATCAACAGACTGCATCTGCTGAAAGGAGCTGGTGAGAAGGCCGAGGGTTCCCACCTTGCCTGCTCTGTTCACTGTGTCTAATCTAAATTTAAATGAACAGCTGTAGGTAGATGGCTATAGGCAGATTTCAGTATATAATCTGAACTCATTATCTTAAGTATAAGGATTAATATTGACTCCTATCTTAAACACTTAATGATTTTTAATTATGAGGGAGTGCAAGTGGGCATAAGTGCCTGTGGTGTGGAAGCCAGAGAAAGAAAATGCCAGTTTTGCTTGCATGTGTTTATGTGCACTACATGTGTTCCTGGTGCCCTAGGAAGTCAAAAGGTAGCAGTTGAGCATTTGATCCTCTGGATCTGGATGGAGTTCCTAATGGTTGTAAACTGCCATGTGAGTTCAGGAACCAAACCCAGGTCTCTAAAAGCAACAGGTGTACTTTACCACTGCCCCAGCCCTAACATTGATTAATCCTGACTCAGAACTAGAATGCTTTTACTTCCAACATAAATACCTCCTGTTGGTTCTATAATTTGTGTTCTGAGAATACTGTCAGTCTGAAATGTTAATTATATTAAAAAATTGTCATGTGCTATTAGCATTCTGGAATCTGGCTTACACCTCCTGAGCTTCAAACCCAAGCTGGTTATGTCAAGTGTCTTCCAGGACTCCTTGTTTGGGGATGGCTCTCCCTAACTCTGTGACAGAGAAAAGATAACAGCAAAACAGCCCAAAATCAAAACAGCTTTAAGAACAGCTAGAAGGCAAACCATCTCCAGCAGAGGTTACTATTGTTTACCTCATAATATAAACGTGCCTAAAGTCATGGAAGGTTCAGCCCTAGAAAGTTCAACTGAAAACTCCATCTGACTGTCCGGTAGGATGCTATAAGTACTAACATGATGATGTTGCTTTCCTGATGTTTAAACTATTTTACTTGGAAACCTCATCTGAGGGGAACATTCTTCTCTGCCCAAGAGTCTCTCTACTGGGAATTCCAGCTAGCCATCTTAAGAGCTTCCCTAGTTGATGTCTGCCTGATGTTCCAAAATGCCCAACTTGGTGTTGTTGGCTCCTCCCTCTAAGCCTTGTGTTCCGCCTCTTGCAGAC
>NC_034596.1:105627243-105634254 GCF_900095145.1 Mus pahari | reverse complement strand
AGACAAGGCGCCGGTCTGCATGCAGGCAGGAACACCACATAGTGTGTTTGCTGGTTGCTGTCTGTATAAATTCTACTTGCTACTTATTCTTTTATTGTGGTTTGCTGTATACTTAATAAACTCATTCATCCAAATCTGACTATTGTAGATTATTTTCTGGACCAGACATTCCTGACAACCATTCAGATTTGGCTTCTTTTCTGGCTTCCCTCTGTCAAGCAAACAGAGATACCATGCTTTATCATGTATTACAGTTGAATCTGTAGTTAGCATTTGTATCTCTCAACTGTTTTCACAAGCCCTAAACTAGACTCCACGATCCGCTGTTACAATTTACCTTAGGACACTTTACCAAGACCACAAATAGCAGGCCATGCCCATAATGGGACATGTTCTCTTCTTAGAAAAATCTCTTTCTTTTCATCCATCAAGTACCAGGCAGAATTATCTAAGTGAGTCTCCTGTTTGACACCACATTTATCACATCACTTCTTCCCTGAAATGTTTTGAGTGTCCCCGAAAAGAAGGGATAGTGACACTTTTTTTTCCACCTGAAGGTTTTACTGTATAGCCTTAGCTTTCATTGATCTTGTTATGTAGACCAGGTTGGCTTCAAACTTATGGAGATCTGTCTACCTCTAGCTCCCAAGTTCTAGGATTAAAGGCAAGCACTACCATCCCTACACATTTCTGTATGTGCATGTTTATTATCATGTCATCCCTCCACAGGACCTGGAACCAAGTCTGGCATACAGCAGAAACAACAGCTTTTAATAGATGTCTGCAAAAAAGCACTAAGTCACCCAGCTGTGGTGGTACATGGCTTTAATCACAGCCCTAAGTAGGCAGAGGCAGGAAGATCTCTGTGGGTTTGAGGAGCCTGGTTTATGTCAAAGCAAGTTCCAGAAGAGCCAAGGATACACAAAAAAGGCCTGTCTTGAAATAACAACAACAATAACAACAAAAGCATTAAGTCTCACTATGTTTGAGCCAGCCTCCTTAGCATTCTAATGACATTTCTTTTTTTTTTTTTTCTTTTTTTTAAAGATTTATTTATTTACTATATGTAAGTACACTATAGCTGTCTTCAGACACTCCGGAAAAGGGCGTCAGATCTTGTTATGGATGGTTGTGAGCCCCCATGTGTTTGCTGGGATTTGAACTCTGGACCTTCAGAAGAGCGGTCGGGTGCTCTTACCCACTGAGCCATCTCACCAGCCCATGACCACATTTCTTAAATCCTGTTCCCAATAAGTTTTGTTACACAGCTGTCAGGGTTCTATTTACAAATGAAAACAATTATTTTTGAAGGACTGTAAAATATTATTTAGTGGATATGCGTGTCCTACCTGCATGTAAGTGAACACTGTGTGCATGCTGTAGAGGCCAGAAGAAGGCGCTGGATCCCCAGGAACTACAGTTACAGACAACTGTGAACCACCACCTGGGTACTGAGAACCAAATCTGGGGTCATGTAAAAGAGAAGCCAGTGCTCATAACTACTGAGTCAGCTCTCCACAATCCCCATGTTTTTCTCTATCTTTCCCTTTGCCCCACAAAACAAGGTCCCACTATGCAGCTGGCATACCTGAAGCTTGCTAAGTTGATCAGGGTAGCCTTAAACTCACAGAAAGTTACCTGCCTCTGATTCTCAAATACTATGCTTAAAAACCATGCACCACACATCCTTTTTCTGTGTAGTCCTGGTTGTCCTGGCACTAGCTCTATAGACCAGGGTGGCCTTGAACTGAGAGAACTGCCTGCCTCTGTCTCCTTGGTGCTGGGATCAAAGGCGTGCTCCAACCATCCAGCTGACAGATTTCTCTGAACAGAAAGTAAGACATTTTGTTATTTAGAATATTTAGACTATTACAAGGTAGATTCCCACCCCCCCCCCATATTTAATAGGTTCACGTGTCATAGTACAAATGTGGAAGGCAGAATGCAACTTGTGGGAGTTGGATCTGTCTACCATGTTCCCAGGATTAAACCTAAGCCCTAAATCTTGGCAGCAAGAACCTGCTGGGCCATCTTCTTGGCCCAGAGTTTTAGTTGTGTCAGTGCTTCATTTTGCCATTTCAGAAAAGTTACCAAAGAACAAAATATTTTTAGAGAGTTAGAGTATAGCATGGTCAGGGACAGATGAGATGTCTGAGAGAGAGTAACAGAAGCCATCCAGAGCCATCCTCACACATCTAGTTTGTATTGTGCCAGAAGGTGCTTCATGTTGCTCCATGATCATGGAATGCTGTACATCCTTCAATGTACACTTAAGAGTGGTAAAGCCTTGTTGGGCCCAAGTAATTAATGTAGCTGTAGAAGCAAATGTACACCAGGCTGGCCTCAAACTAAAGAGATTCACCTGCCTCTGCCTCTCAAGTGTAGGACTAAAGGAATGCAGCAACTAAAGATAGCTCAGCTGGTAAGTCACTGCCTCCTAGACTGGGGTGACCTCAGTTTGATCTTCAAGACCTGCATTGTGGAAAGAACCAACTCCTTCAAGTTTTCCTGACCTCCACATGTACACACAAAAATATAAATTTTTTTTAAAAACACACATTGAATGTTTCAAAGGAGAAACATATGAACCAGTTACATACAAGAGTCCAAAAAAATCAAAGAACTGAGATGGAGTTTTTTGTTGACTGACAGAGAATAAGTGAATGCTGCTTTTCATGTGTCAAGATCCCATAAAGATTCTGTGAACTCACCACGTCATGTGAAGAAAGATGGTATAAAAACTATACCTTTTCCAAGACTTCTGGTGTGGACTTTTGGACTAACAGAATTATAACATACAGATATGAATTTGATGTAGACTATTCTGACCTCAAAGACAATAGCTACCATAAAAGACAATTTTTTTAATTGTTACTTATGTGTATGGCTGTTTATCTGCATGTATGATGTACACCACATGTATGCTTGTTGCATGCAGGAACCAGAGGTGCTGTCTCCTAGAACCAGAACTATTGAATGGTTGTGGAGCCGGAAATCAATCTTGAACCCTCTGGAAGAGCAAAAAGCGCTCTCAAACATGAGCTATCTCTCCCACCAAAACAATAGTATTTTTCAGAGCTGACTATCAGATACAAACACAGAGCATCCATCATCAACATCTGAGACGAGATTAAGATCTGAGGAGCCATTCTTCTAAGAGCTCAGCAACTAAGCCAAGTCGTGCTTGCTGAGCATATCTTAGCACCTTCCATCTACTCTCTCCATATGCAGACAGCAGGAAGAGAATAGTCTACAAGGGGAAGACACTTCAAACTTCTGAAAACAGAGCATAGGGTTTCTACCTATCCTCTGGTAACCTGACACAAAGAGATTTCCAGATTTCCTCTCAGGCTCAGGTCTTCTGCGTTGTTTACTGAAATCAATATACATTTCAGAGTTCGGACCCTCTACCATATACCTACATTACCTATTAAGTTATATTCACCTCTCAGCTAATCCTACTTCTGTTTAGTTATCTTGAGAAATTGCCCTGGTTTGCTTTGAGCTTCAGAGGGGACAGCACCTAATTAGCTAGGACAAGAGGAATGCCATGGCTGTGGGTTCCAGTCCAACCTGAGCAATCACAGCAAGACTGGCTTAAAATCATTTTATAAAAATCATCAGGGCTAGAGAGATGGCTCAGTGGGTAAGAGCACTGGCTGCTCTTCCTAAGGTCCAGAGTTCAAATCCCAGCAACCACATGGTGGCTCACAACCATCTGTAATGAGATCTGACGCCTTCTTCTGGTGTGTCTGAAGACAGCTATAGTGTATTTATGTATAATAATAAATAAATTTTTGGGCCAGAACAAGCAGGCACTGAGTGAGACGAGTTGACTGGAGCAAGCAGAGATCCTTAAAAATTCAATTCCCAACAACCACATGAAGGCTCACAACCATCTTATAGCTACAGTGTACTCATGTACATAAAATAAATAAATCTTTTTTAAAAAGTCAATCAACAAGTCAAATTAAAACAAATAAAAGGGCCGGGCAGTGGTGGCAAACGCCTTTAATCCCAGCACTTGGGAGGCAGAGGCAGGCGGATTTCTGGGTTCGAGGCCAGTCTGGTCTACAAAGTAAGTTCCAGGACAGCCAGGGAAATACAGAGAAACCCTGTCTCGAAAAACCAAAAATAAAAAATAAATAAATAAGGTGGGGGGATAGTGGCTGATGGTTCCAGCATTAACATGGAGGATCAAGGGGCTAGAGAGATGGCTCAGAGCACTGACTGCTCTTCCAAAGGTCCTGAGTTCAAATCTCAGCAACCACATGGTGGTTCACAACCATCAGTAACAAGATCTGATGCCCTCTTATGGAGTGTCTGAAGACAGCTAAAGTGTACTTACATATAATAAATAAATAAATCTTTAAAAACCAAACCAAACCAAACCAAACCATGAAGGATCAAGTTTGAGGTCAGCCTAGGAGCATTAAGATAACCAGTCTTCAGAAATAAAAGACAGATGGCTACGTAGTTAAGAGCACAGGATTTAATTTCCTGGCATCTATGTGATTGCTCACAGACACCCATAACCCTGCCCCATGGAATCTAACAGGGTTAATGTAACCCTGTCCTTTGGAATATAACAGGGTTACACATAAGTGGTGCACATGCATGCACACAGCCAAAACATTCATACACACAAGTAAAATAAATCTAAAGGCTTTACTACTGAGTCCACAGCAGTAACTTAGGAGTATTCTCCACTGAAAGATCTCTGTCCCTATCTTGTCTCTATATTACATGCTGAGTATTCTGAATGGGTGAAAAACCTCATACCTAATTAAGGTATGGTTAAAAGATTCATGCTCAGCTGTGTGGTGGTGCTGCACCCCTTCAATCCCAGCACTCAAAGACAGAGGCAGAAAGATCTGAGTTTTAACAAACTTGGCCTACAGAATGAATTCCAGAGTGGCCAGAGCTACACAGAGAAACACTGTCTCAAAACAAAAAAGAAAAAAAGATAAACAAAAGGAAAAGAGGTTGTAACTATGAAACTCACAAATAGACAGACATAAACATACAACCCAAGGTCCAAATTATAGCAGAAATCCATTTTAGCAAGAATCAAGTAATTTAGGAAATGAAAACCATTTAAGTACAGCATACATCAGACCTATGATAAGGGCATCTTAGAGCCTTGTGTCTGGCCAGAGAAGGGCCCTTAAACCAAAGACAAAAGAGCCTAAACAACTAAGCCTTTTTTTCTTAATTCCCCACTGTTATCAGGGGCTAGAAGCCACCAGCTTTTAGCCAAAGAATAACAGTTTAAGAAAGGTATAAAATTGCCAAATAGTAAGCAACTCTCACCCCTGCAATAACAACTTTTGTCACCCATCCCGGACTGCCTCAGTCTTCCCTGGATGCCAGGCTGGTCACTGGCAATTCTGCATATTGTGGTGGGTCCCCTCCTCTTGGGAAAACTATAAGTTCTCTTCATTGGCAGTCACGTGGTGACGTGCATTACAAATATACGTTGGGAGTTTTTTTCGGCTTCCAGGGAAGGGAAATTACAGCAAGAAGCTGGGCTGGGACTGGCTACTCAGGATGTCTCAGGAACTCTGAGACACGGGTAGTCTCTAGCTGACAAGACCATGGGGCGTTATGTAGGACTTAGCTAGAGCAGCCGGGGGTTTCAAATACAGGCTCTCAAATGTCTGCTTTGCATATGAAAGGCACACTTAAGGGACAGTAATTTGTTATCTCTAAGAATTAGCTCACCTTAGTAAAACCAGAAATCACAGAACCAATACTACAAGAAAATAATAGTGTATTCAGCCTGTTTTGGTTTCCTTCACAGTATTTTCCAAACGAGCAAGAACTTCCCCTGGCTTAGTGTTGTACTCGCTGTCCACAGAACAGTGCCTCATAGTCCATGCAGTCTGGCTTCTACACAGGCCTAATAAGCATTACTTGTTTGCAACAGTCTACTCCCAAGACTGAAGGAAAACATTCTCCTTAGATGGGTTACACTTAGTATAGAGACATGCCTCAACATAGCAGTGTACACCTTTAATCCCAGAGCTCAGGAGGCAGAGGCAAGAGTTGCAGGCCAGACTGGTCTATGAAAGGAGTTGCAGGACAGCCAGGGATACACAAAGAAACTCTGTCTCAACAAACCAAAATGTACTTAAATGTAAGTTTAGAGATCCCACAACAACTTTGGGTGTCATTCTTCAGGTGCCATTCACTCTATTATTTATTTGTTTACTGTCTGTGGTCCCAGTCTCTCACTGGCCTGGAACCTGCAAAGCAGACTAGAGTGGCCAGCCAACAAGACCCAGCTGCCTCTGTCTCCCCTACAGCTGTGTAACTTGTTTTGTTCTTGGTTGGTTGGTTGGCTTTTAAGACAGGGTTTCTCTGCCCAATAGCCCTGGCTAACCTGGAACTTGCTTTATAGACCTGGCTGGTCTCAAACTCACAGAGATATGCCTGCTCCTGCCTCCCGAGCTGGGATTAAAGGCCTGCACCTTCATGCCCAGCATTATTTGCTTCTTAGTGACAGACTTGAATTTAATAACAAGCTTGAGCAAAACTACCTATTATTTAACCAAACTGGATCTACTAGTGCTTTGTAAACCAGGAACACTAAGATTTTTATTATTGCTGTTTGTTTTCAAAACTACTGTATGCATAAAACATTACAAAATTCATTAAAACTGACCCCAGTAGTGGTTAGAAGTAGTTGAAGGTAAAAATAAAAAAAACAATGAGGAAAAGAAATCTTCATTTATCCTTTATTTTATGTTGTATCATTGTATATTAATTCAATGGCTGGAAAAACGAAGAGGCTCGTCTATGAAAATAACAGCAGGGGCTGGCAAAATGGCTCAATGGGTAAGAGCACTGACTGCTCTTCCAAAGGTCCTGAGTTCAAATCCCAGAAACCACATGGTGGCTCACAACCACCCACAATGAGATCTGACGCACTCTTCTGGAGTGTCTGAAGACAGCTACAGTGTACTTACATATAATAAATAAATAAATAAATAAATCTAAAAAAAAAAA
>NC_034596.1:105617101-105627223 GCF_900095145.1 Mus pahari | reverse complement strand
AAAAAAAAAAAAAAAAAAAGAAAATAACAGCAATCGGGCTGGTGAGATGGCTCAGCGGTTAAGAGCACTGACTGCTCTTCCGAAGGTCCTGAGTTCAAGTCCCAGCAACCACATGGTGGCTTACAACCACCCATAATGGGATCTGACACCCTCTTCTGGTGTGTCTAAAGACAACTACAGTGTATTTACATATAACAATAAATAAACCATATATATAATAAGTAAATAAATAAATAAATCTTTTTAAAGAAAAAAGAAAATAACAGCAATCTTCAGGTTTACTTACATGCATTTAGTAAACTTATTGACTCAGTGTGCCAGCCTGAATATAATAAAATCAACACAGTTTTAAGGTATGTTCAAAACTGCCTGGGTGAACTGGTGGACATCTTTAGGTATGACAACATAAATGGACTACACAGTTGATAGCAAAATGTGACTAAATTGATACTAACTTCCAGGACAGATTCAAACCTTCATGTCACTAGCCATAGATTACTCTTTGTGGGAGTCTAGTAGCTTGGAACTGTAATCCCAGTACTCCAGGACCAAGAGGCAAGAGGACTGTCACAAGCTCAAAGCCAGCTTGAGTTACACAATAAACCAGTTTAAAAACAAAACAAAACAAAACAAAACAATACAAAATGGGGGATGGGAGGGATTGTAAATGATGACCAAAGAACAAGCTGTTAGAACACTGCTCCAAAAATGGGCACAGTTGCCACATATCCTGTTGCCATTTTCCCAAAAACACTGTGAAAGAATAGGAAACAAATATATAAAGACTGCTTATAACTTATTTTCATAAAAACAAAACAAAAAAAAAAGGCTACTTAATACACCTAGTTTGGTTTTTTTTTTTAAAGATTTATTTATTTATTATATGTAAGTACACTGTAGCTGACTTCAGACACCATAGAAGAGGGCATCAGATCTCATTACGGATGGTTGTGAGCCACCATGTGGTTGCTAGGATTTGAACTCAGGACCACTAGAAGAGCAGTCAGTACTCTTAACCACTGAGTCATCTCTCCAGCCTCTACACTTAGTTTTAAATATTGCTAAATAAATCAAATATACTTATCAAGTTACTTGTCTTAGATAGATCTAATTTTGGGACAAGTCTTTATTCAGTGGCTAGCTCATACCTGAACTATACCACAAACAAATTGTTAAGTTTTAACTACTAGATTATTATAAACAATAATTAATGCCATGCAAAAAAATCAAACCAATGGACTAATCAGAAAACATAGAGGGTACTTACTTGATGCTGTGGTTATAGTATCTTATAATAAATAATAGCAATGACCAAGTAAAATAAAAAACTAAAGCAAGCAAAACCAAAGGGAAAGTATAGCCAACCTGAGACAAGCTATGTTAAAACCTGTGGAAAACCGGTGGAATTCTATCTCTAGGTTTATGCGAACAACTGTGAGACTGTGTCTCCTACTAAGTTCAGACCCGACACTCAAGTCTCACAACATGCCAAATGTCAGCTGAACAAGGATGACACCAGTAGTCATGCTCAACTGGACAGGGAAAAGACCAGGAAACCCCAAGTCTTCACAAACTACAGACAGCTGAGGAGAGCGGGCAGTGGCAGAGGGCAAGAGCTGTGAATCACTAAGCCTGGGCAAACACACACTGTGAAGATTTTAGCTCTGAGAAATGCAGGCTTCACTTGTTTCAACTGGGTTCAGTTCAAATCACTTTAGGAAAGTGTATGTCAAGTGAAAATATTTTCATATGTTGTTTTTTAAAATTCTCTCTTAAGTCAAACATTTTTAAAAATTGCCCTCAAACCCAACTATTTTTATGAAAAATTTCACTTAAGTTTTTTGGGGGAGGAGGGAGATGCCTAACTAGAAAGCCCAGAGTATCCTTATAACTTGGGGGGCGGGCAGTCCTGCCTCTGCTTTACAAGTGCTGGAGTTACAGGCATGCAACATAACCACGCCCACCCGGCAAGCTACACACACTGAAGGAACAGAAAGCTTTGTGCACTAACTATTCTGACAGTGAAAGATTTAAGAGGCAAATTACACAGCAATTCAAACAGAACAGCTTTTAAAATATTAAATACTAAATCAACATACCTTTTGTAGACTTGTTGGATTCAACTGAGTTTTGTCAATTATTTTTATTGCAACCTAGGAAAAAAAGTATTTACACACTTTCAGAACTTGCTAATTATAGATGAGCCATTAACAGTATTGTAAATTCTCATACATATGGCATTGTTAAAAAGCAATCAAAAAAACAAATCTCAGCTAGTTATGACAAAGTAATTAGATCGTAAGACTATTGTATGATTATTAAGACCAATTCACGAAACCTTATGCAAATGATATTATAACATTTTTATACTTGTTACTTATATAGAAGATGAAATTATCTACTCTATTCTTCTCTCAAAATATTACAGAATGAATACTTCAAAAATTATATACAGTGCAGCAAATCTCTTTCCTTTGGGGATAGTAGTGCTGGCCAGAGAGAATCTCATTTGTGCTAAGCGAGTGCTCTGCTGCTGACCTTTATCCTCCATCCCTACTTTGCTATTTAGTGAAACTAATTTCAGCAGACTTTGGAATCCCAGGGCAGAAATCTGAAAGTAATATTCAGCCTAAAATACCTGTTGGGGTGTCTTGCACATAGAGATTTCATAAGTAATGAAGTTCGTGCTGAATCTGAAAACATCTAGCAACAGCAAGAAAGCCACTGCAGACAGAAGGCCTGGTAAGATGCGGGCATCTGTCCTTCTTGTCCCAAGGAGACTTAAGGAAAGTAAAACTAAAGACCAGCCTGAGGAACCTGACTCAAAGAACAATGGAAAAGTCCCTGAGCTGTAAAGAAAGCTGCAGAGAGCAACCTGTGGGCCAATCATACAAAACAGAGAGAGGTAACAAAGGTGTCACCTGGCAACTTTTGCTCAGAAAGAACTATACTAGCAAACAGTATTTAACGGGAAAACAAAAACAAAACCCCACTAGCACACAGGTAGAAACTATAGCTTTTAATAATACATAGTTCTTACTTAAAAGGGAAGGCATTAGTTTCACTAATATTTAGTAGATGTGGAGGGGAACTTAAGAAGAAAAGGATTAGCCATGAGTAGCATATGAACTGAACTCAACTTCCTACTTAAGGTGCAGATCAGTCAACAGACTCCCTTATAAGATGCTGGAGAGCACTTTCCCACTGTGCATCCTGTAGAACTCAGATCCTGTAAACCCACTAAAGAAAGAACATCAGTCAAAGCCTGGGACAAGTTGGAGACTTCCCATGCCAATGATTCTCAGACTTCTTGGTGCCTTTACATCCTTCTAAAGGATTACTGATGACCCTACGTCTGGGCTGTATCTGTCTATATTTACCACATCATAAATGAAAACAAAAAAATTATAAAAACAAGCATCTACACATTCATTACAAAATAACAATAAACCCATTGTGTTACCAACCATAGCATACTTAATGAAATTCCTTTTGTTTTTAAAACAGTGTCTCACTATATAGCTCTGTAGACTAGGCTGGCTTTGACTGCACAGAAAGCTATTTGCCTCTGCCTCCTGAGTGCTGGGATTAAAGGTGTATGCCAGCTTCTGTTGTGATATATACATTACCATATGGCCATATTACTATATGGCTTCTGGAAAATCCTACCTTCTACTTGTGTGAAATTTTAAAAAGTAAATAGTTTAATAGTATTAGTACAAAAATTGATTATTAGTACAAAAAAAGATTTATTTTTGTGCCCGGCTTGGTAAATCACACCTTTAATCCCAGCACCTGGCAGAAGCCGATCTCTGTGAGTTTGAGGCCAGCCTGGTCTACAAAGTGCGTTCCAGGACAGCCAGGGCAATACAGAGAAACCCTGTTAGGGGAGAGTGCGGGGGGGGGGGGTGAGTCAAAATACTAGTTCCATATTTGGGAAATATAAATTTAAGTGGAAACTGTACTAGAAAAGAGGAAAAGGTATTTGTTGGTAGGATATTCGAATATTACCTATATATAGCTCCTCTAGGAAGGAGCCAGGCTATTTATTAATCTTTACAGACCAAGTTGTTCTGCAGTTAGGAAGTTTCCTCTGAGATTGAAACACTCCATCTGTAATGAAGCCCCTTCAAGCAGGGGATAAACAACTCAAAATAGCTTCAGGAAGTCCTGGAAACTGACCAGATGAACTAGGCTCCTCCGTGCCAGAGCACCACAATAAAACCTGAGAGAAAAGCCAGCCAGGGTTACACAGAGAAATCCTATCTCGAAAAACAAAACAAAACAAAACAAAAACCCCCAAAACCTAAAGAATCTTTCTCAGATAAATGGAGTTTAGCTTCAAAGAAAGACCCTTGAGCCAGACCAGCTGCCTGCAAGACCAGCAGAGGCAGGCACCTGCAGAGGACACTCTTCAACCTGCTGAGCTGCCTTCAACTGCAGGTTTACAGTGTGCTCCAGGTTCCCAATCCTGTCAACTGCCACCAATGCTGGGGTGGCTTTAGTGATGTGGCTGTCTTTGAGTCCTTTCTGTTCCTGGAAGTAACCCCTCACCTCTATTCCTGTGCATAACCTAAATAAGACTTAGAACTAATCAGGCTGGATTGTGGTGGTGTGTACTTTTGGTTTGTTATGAGCTCTCTAGCATTACAAATCAAAGGTTTGGGGTGAGATTTTTATGTAATGTCTCCCCAGGAAATGTTTTGTCACAAAAAGAGCATGGTACTTAAGTTTGTTGAGCTGGTCTAAGGTCTTGAACACTCATATTAAACAACCAAAGATAAATTAAAAATAGAGGTAGGACAATGAAAAAACATGATTTCCAGCATTTTAAATGTATTTTCAAGTAGAATTTTCTTCAAATTTGTTCTTTTTTATGACTTATATTTAGTTTTATGTGCACTGGTGATATCTGCCTGGTGTGTGTCTGTGTGAGGGGTCGGATTCCCTTGAAACTGGAGTTAGAGATAGTTGTGAGCTACCATGTGAGTGCTGGGAATTGAACCTGGGTCCTTTGGAAAAACAAACAGTGCAGTACATTTAATACTGAGTCATTTATCCATCCCTAAATTTTATTTTCATAAGCATTTTTACATGGCATATTTGGAATTTATTTCTTTTTTGGTCATCATCTGCATTCTCAGGGCAAATCCAGCAGTCTGGGGGCATGTTTCCACTTTGTTCTGAAACCTGGTTTCTAAGCTTAATATTGCTCTTCACAATTGCTGTTTCTTCTGGTTGTAAATGACACCTCCCTATTCTAAAGAGTCTACCCTGTTTCTGTTCTTACATATGTTTTGGGGGGTTTGGGTTTGATGAGACAGGGTTTCTCTGTGTAGTTTTAGCTGTACTGGAACTCACTTCTGTAGACCAGGCTGGCCTCAAACTCACAGTGATTTGCCTGCCTCTGCCTCCTAAGTACTGAGATTACTGCCCTGTACAGCCATTGCTCTTAACTCCTGAGCCATCACTCCATTCAGGGACTGCTTTTCAAAACAAGTCAAATATGTTGTATACAGCTCCACTTTGAAGCTATGAAAATCCTCAAAGCTGCTGTGAGTGAAAGGTAATCATTTAACATAGAACTACAGCAAGGAAACCTGAGGAAGAAATTCTCTTCCTCCACACTGGGTTGACCAGATAGGCCTTGGCTTAGACCTGGAGCCTGGAGAGCCTGGAGAGTTGAGAGAGCGGTGAAACCTTGAGATCAGGAAGAAAGGGCATATAGGGTATGATCACTGTGGTGTATCAGACAGGTCAAGGCTAGAGAGGAGACTACAATTCATCCAAGTAGTGGGTGGGGCTTGGGGAAGACTGGTACAAAATAAGCCACAAAGGTCCCAAGGCGAGGGAGTAAGAGTGTGCCTGTCACATCCTGTATCAAGTTCTGGGAATTTGTATTTAGTAACTCTGATGCCAAAGGAAAGTGAAAGTTTGAAAACAGAAATATAGATGCTCAAGCAGGAGAACAGGTCAGGCAAATACTCCTGGAGAAGAAGAATGTCTATCTTTTCCCACCTTTTTAAAAAAAAAAAAAAAAAGAATTATTATTTATTTTATGTATATGAGTATGCTGTAGCTGTCTTCAGACACACCAAAAGAGGGCATTAGATCCCATTACAGATGGTTGTGAGCCCCCATGTGGTTGCTGGGAATTGAACACAGGACCTCTGGAAGAGCAGTAAGTGCTCTTAACCACCGAGCCTTCTCTCCATTCCTATCTTCTATCTCCTGATCAAAAGATCCTAACATTTTGAGCCTGAAAGGTGTTAAAGCATCTACCACCATTAAAAGAGCAGTCAAATGTATGTAGTACTCTTGCAGAGGGCCTGAGTTCAGTCAACTCCCAGCAACCAAGTTCAGCAGTGAACAACCACCTGCAATCTGTGCGTGGCAGAATCCAATGTCTTTTGACACCTTTGGGCACCTATACTCATCAGCACAAAACTACACAGACAACATATACACACATGTAATAAACAAAACTTTTAATAATAAAAAAGAACTTTAAATCCGTTAAGCTCCCAATAGCCTGAATACTAGTCTACTTAAGCTGATATAATAAACACCACCACCTATAGCTTGAACAACAGAAATCCAATTTTTCTCTTTTAGAGGATAATATTCAAAATCCAAGTGCCAGCAGGGAGGTAGGCTCTGGGGAGGGCTTTCCTCCCAGCTCCAGACCATTGCCTTCTCACTGTGTCCTCACAGGCACAATGTAAGAGAAGACAGAGAAACTCAAATGATTCTCTGTTGTCTCTTTTTACAAAAGCATAATACTATTGATTAAGCCTTACTTCTATGAAGACCCTGTCACCAAATAGTCATACTATAGGCCAGGACTTCAACAAATGAGTTTGAGGGCCTACCTTTTAGACCATGGTGGGTGCAAACCAAATAATGACAGCAGATGGTAACAAAATAAAACTTCAGGGGCTGAAGAGATGGCTATGCTGTTAAGAGCATTTGATGCTCTTACAAAGGACCCAGGTTCAGTGGATCACAACCATCCATAACTCATGATCCAGAGGATCCAAACCCTTTTGACCTCTGTGCACACCAGGCACACACATGGTGCACATACATATACATATACAAGCTTAACACGAACACACATACAAGAAAAAAAATATCTTTTAAAAAAAAGCTTTCTGCCGGGCGTGGTGGTGCACGCCTTTAATCCCAGCACTCGGGAGGCAGAGGCAGGCGGATTTCTGAGTTCGAGGCCAGCCTGGTCTACAAAGTTCCAGGACAGCCAGAGCTACACAGAGAAACCCTGTCTCGAAAAACTAAAAAAAAAGCTTTCTAATAACAACTTAATAAAATACAATAGCATGCAAGAATGCCACAAGAAAGGAAAAAAAAAAAAAAAAAAAAAAAAAACCCGACCAGGCCAGGTGGCACATGCCTTTAATCCCAGTGCTCAGGAAGTAGAGATAGTCAGAGCTCTTGTTGAGGCTAGCCTGGTCTACAAAGAATTCTAGAATAGCTAGGCCTACAAAGAGAAACCCTGATCCAGAAAGGAAGGAAAGGAGGGAGGGAATATATGTCAACAGTTTAAGTAAACAGTAACTCTAAAAAGCCCTTAGATAATACCTAAAAAAAGAAGCAAGAATATAAGCATACTACTTCAGATAAAGTCACAAAACCTAAAAACAAGGGCCGGTGAGATCAGTGGGTATGAGCACCCACCCGACTATTCTTCCGAAGGTCTGGAGTTCAAATCCCAGCAACCACATGGTGGCTCACAACCATCCGTAACAAGATCTGACTCCCTCTTCTGGAGTGTCTGAAGACAGCTAAATAAATAAATCTTAAATTGCTTTAAAACAAAAACCTAAAAACAGTTGTGGCAGTCTTCCATGACTAGGAAACGAGGATATCTAAACCATGGTGTAAACTAGATACTTTATGGGCTGGCGAGACAGCTCAGCGGGTAAGAGCACTGACTGTTCTTCTGAAGGTCCTGAGTTCAAATCCCAGCAACCACATGGTGGCTCACAACCACCCGCGATGAGATCTGATGCCCTCTTCTGGTGTGTCAGAAGACAGCTAGAGTGTACTTATTATTATGTATAATAATAAATAAATCTTTGGGCTGGAGTGAACAGGGACTGAGAGAGCGAGGTTGACTGGAGCAAGCAGAGGACCTAAAAATTCAACTCCCAACCACTACATGAAGGCTCACAACCATCTGTACAGCTACAGTGTGCTCACATACATAAAAACTAGGACACTTTACATACAATATCTGAGTAAAATTACTAAATGCAAAGCTTTTCTGTAGCCATGATGTGTCTGAGTGGTTAAAATTATGTGCTGATCATATGTAGCTCTCTTCTCTGACCTGATAGGTCACATGAACATCACTTACAGCCCAAGTTGCCTTAACTAATGATCTTCCTGCTTCAGCCTCCCAAGCCATGGCTTACTTTATTTGAGTGCCTCTTCAGGGACATTTTGTACTATGTATATATTGGTCAGTGTTGAACTGATAGCCCATTCATGCCAGAACTACACAGTGAAACCCTGTCTCAAAAAACCAAAAAAATAAAAAAGAAGCAAAAACATAGCTCTGTCCCTGTACTTTCAGAATGCCACTAGCTTTATCTTTTTATTTATTACACATGCCATTCTAACACAAGGTCTTTCTTTCAATCTTTGGTTGCTCACTTCCAAATCTATCACAATGTATATTCAACTCAAGTAAATTATTCTGAGTATTAACTTTCTGTCTGTCTTTGTTTTAATTAAAGTACAATTAATCACTCCTTCCACCTAAAAAAAAAAAAAAAAAAAAACCTCTATGCCGAGTTCTGTAACAGCACAAAGAACACATGCATGATACCCTGAAGCCCCCCTCCCCCCACCCTGGTTTCTCAGTGCAGCTCTAGCAACCCTGACACTCACTTTGTAGACCAGGCTACCTCAAAGTCAGACCTCTTCCCAGTGCTGAGATTAAAGGCCACTGCCACCAGCCCAGCATCCATCCCTTCCTTTTTAACTACATATCTCTTCACATACTTCAACCAAACAATGCAGAAAAAGACTAAAATTTAGCAAAATTCCATGGGGTCTTAAAGTAGAGGTACCTGGGAAAAAAGTAAAAATATGCGCTGAAGAGATGGCCCAACTGTTAGGAGCAAATACTGTTCTCATAAAGAACCGGAGTTCAGTTCTCCAACTCAAGCTGAACAGCTTATAAGCACCTGAGACAACAGCTCCAGGAAAACCAATGCCCTCTTCTGGTCTCAAAGGGCACATGCACTCATGTGTACAGACACCCAACAGAGACACAAATACACACAAAATTAAAAATAAAAATAAGAGGTGTAGAGATGACTCTGGTTAGGAGCACTTGATGCTCTTGTGAAGGAACCAAGTTCAATTCCCAGCACCCACAACAGGTAGTTCACAAACCACCTGTAGTATTTCCAGTTCCAGGGTGTCCAATCCTCTCTTCTGACCTACAAACAAGCAGGCACATATAAACATGTATAATTAAAATAGATAAAAAGTTAAAAATAGATATCATAAACAAAAAGAAATTAAAATAATATTCCACCATAATTGGTATTACAAAGTTGTTTTTCATAAAAAATGTAATATATTAACATCCAATAGCATTATTGTTATATACTAACTTTCTTATTGGTTGCTTTTTTGAGACAAGGTCTCACTGTCTAGTCCTAGCTGGCCTCAAACTAACAGTGCTTGTGTCTGCCCACCCCTACTCCCCTTGCTGGGATTAAAGTGTAAACCATCTAGTTTATTTTAATTTTCTAAGTGTTACCTTCAGAATACAGTATCAATAGCAATAACCCATATAAAAATAAAAGTATTTGAGAATTTCTCAAATAATAAAATTCAGAAGGAGGAGGAGAATAAGATACAAAAAATATTCCTCAAAAACATGTATTTGGATGTAGCTTATAGATAAATACAAAAATCATTTTTAAACGATTAGCTGTGGCTTCTTCTCTTGCAATTCCTAAAAAGTTGTTAGCACAGTCCTCATAAGAAAGGAAGTGGAGCCGGGCCTGGTGGCGCAGGCCTTTAATCCCAGCACTCGGGAGGCAGAGGCAGGCAGATTTCTGAGTTCGAGGCCAGCCTGGTCTA
>NC_034596.1:105614576-105616336 GCF_900095145.1 Mus pahari | reverse complement strand
AGAGGCAGGCAGATTTCTGAGTTCTTTGAGGCCAGCCTGGTCTACAAAGTGAGTTCCAGGACAGCCAGGGCTATACAGAGAAACCCTGTCTTGAAAAAAAAAAGAAAATGGCAAGGGCAAGGGCAAGGGCAAGGGCAAGGGCAAGGGCAAGGGCAAGGGCAAGGGAAAGGGAAAGGGAAGAGAAGAGGCCACTGGCCAGCATTACTAAGGCTAGGAGGCTCTAAGCATAAAGCAGAACCACAAAGACTGGACTGGTAAGGCACTGGGTTCAAAATTAGTGAGTTTAGCAGGGGACAGGAATGAGGCATGGAAACAAAAAGTGAGGAATTAGTGGTGACTGGAACAAGCTGCCGTCCTCCAACCCTGCTCCAGGCAGAAGAGAGGATCCTATCTGGATGAATGTAACATACCCAGAGAAGAGATATGGTGACCATATCCTGTACACATGAACACAATCCACTTCTTAGAGCTCCAACTTAAACAGATAGCCAGATGACCAGACAGCAGACAGTCCATACAATTAAGAAATGTCGCCCCCTTGTGACTACACAAGCACAAAGACAGACAGACAGACAGACAGACAGACAGACACACACACACACACACACACACACACCACCCCTCACCCCCCAAGATAGAGTCTCTATGTATCCCTGGCTGTCCTGGAACTCACTCTATAGACCAGGCTAGTCTCAAACTCAGAGCTTTATCTGCCTCTGCCTCTGGAGTGCTGAGACTAAAGGTGTAGGCCACCACAGTTGTCAGTTTTAAGATTTACTTCTTATTAGGTTTTGTGTGTTAAGTATATGCACATGAGTCACGGTGTCCATGGAGGCTCTAAACTGGAGTTTCCACGACCTGACATGACTGCTGGGAATCAAGCTTGAGTCATCTGAACAATAGTTCATGCTCTTAACCACTGATTTATCTCTCCAGCCTCCCAAATTGTCAGAAATGATTTATTTTTTACAATAAAGTATGCTATCTGATATTCTATTAGATCAGCAAAAATGGACAATCAGACAAAAGTTTCTTATAGAGCTTAGACAAGAATGTGGGAAAAGATATTCATTTTTGAAGGATAATATTATGATTCTTCAAAATTGGCTTAACAGTGTCTATTACAATGTCAAATATTTGACCACTCTGACCCAGAGCTTTTTTCCTATGACCTTATATTCTGTTTCCTGGAACTCACTCTGTAGATCAGGTTGGCCTTGAACTCAAGAGATTCACCTGCCTCTGCCTCCCAANTACTGGGATTATAGGTGTGCGCCACCACAACCACGCTTATCCTACATTCTGAATAAGAGCACACATAGGGTAAAGACTATATATTATGGACCTATTTTTCTTAATAACAAAGACATTTAGAAATATCCCCAGTAGTCACTCTGACCCACTGTATACTGAAGACTATGCTGCCTTTAACTAATATGTGATATCCAGGAAGACAAAGACAATGATCAAGGCTCATTACTAACCAAAGATATTACTACTTGGTTGGAGAGAGACTCAACATACAGAAGTGCTTGCCAAACAAGCGCAACCTGAACTTGAAACCTAAAATCCACAATGGTAGGAGAGCATGGAAAAGTGTTGTGCATGGCCATGCTCACACACATTCTGATAAGAGAAACAGTACTACTATTAAAAATAGCCAACTTGGGAGTGGGTGGGTAGGGGAACAGAGGTGGGGGGAGGGGTATGGGAATCTTTCGGGATAGCATTTGAAATGTAAATAAAGAAAATAATAAAAA
>NC_034596.1:105601511-105614357 GCF_900095145.1 Mus pahari | reverse complement strand
CCAACTAATAGAAATCACTATTATGCCCATAAGTCTCCTTTCTGTTAAGCCAAAAGTTAATGTCTATATAAAAACTGTAGAAATTCTCTTGGAATAGAGAAATTTTTTAAAAAACAAAATTTTTGCTTTCTACATAACAACTTGTATAATGTTTACATATATGATTCTGGTCATACATAACAACAGATAGAAGAAAGCAAAAAATAATTTTGACTAAAGTTTTTGAAAACTGAAGAAAACCTTATTAAGTCACTATGGTCACTTTCTGAAGAAAGACTACACTAAAAGTAAGCACAGTAGACCAGACTCCAGCAAATATGGTTGGTCTGTCTGTCTTGGTAACCTCTAACCTCAGGAAACTGGAGCAAACATCTGGGACTGATAGGTACTAATCTGTTATGTCAAAAACTTATCATCTTGATGGGCCTGGGTGGCACACGTCTTTAGTTCCAGCATTCGGGAGGCAGAGGCAGAGCCAAGCTGATCTCTGAGTTGGAGTCCAGACTGGTCTATAGAGTGAGTTCCAGACAGCCTGGCTACACAGAGAAACTCTGTTTCAAGAAAAAAGAACTTGCCAGGCGTGGTGGCACACGCCTTTAATCCCAGCACTCGGGAGGCAGAGGCGGGTGAATTTCTGAGTTTGAGGCCAGCCTGGTCTACAGAGTGAGTTCCAGGACAGCCAGGGCTACACAGAGAAACCCTGTCACAAAAAAATCAAAGATTCTAGTTAGGGTAAATGGGGCTTCCCAACTTTTTTCAAGTTCCAGCAAAAACAAAATCTAGAACTAAAGGGCACATGGAAGAGGTCTATCAAAAAGGGCTCATGCTGGGTGTGGTGGGACACAACTTTAATCTCAGCACTTGGGAGGCAGAGGTAGGTGGGTAGATGTCTGAGTTGAGGCCACCCTGGCCTACATAACAAGTTCCAAGCCAGCCAGAGCCAAAGCAAAGGAAAAAAGAAGTGGCTCTTGTTAACTGCTTCTCCGGCTCATATTCTCTAAGCCAGTGGGGTGCTAGAAGTCTGCCACGTGCCCTGATCAGCATGACCACTTTCTGTGTGAATGCAAACACTCTCATGGGTTTTGTTTTGTTTGCCATTTGGATGCATTTTAAGTTATGGTCAAATGAATAACTCCCTCTAAGAAGTATAGACAGCCACTGGATTCTTGAACTGGTTGTATTTAGAAGGTTTATTAATTTGTTTTGTTTTGTTTTTGAGAAAAGATTTCTCTGTGTAGCCCCAACTGTCCTGGAACTTACTCTGTAGACCAGACCTGTCTCAAACTCAAGAGATCCTATTGCCTCTGCCTTCCAAGTGTTGGGACAAAAGGTATGCAGCGCCACACCCAACCAGAACATCAAAAACATCTTTCAATCACACAATCATAGTCATCTGACTAGTATTTATTATGCATATAACAGCATTACTAATTTTTCAAGTTAAATCATTCACTTGGTGTACTTACAGCAAAAGAAAAGCAGAATTAACTTCCCAGTTGTTAATAATGTATCCTGGTCCTTAAGAGATTAGCAGAACAAATCACAGCAAAAGCAAGCACAGGAATTTACCTCTCTGCCTGTGAGGATGTGTCTCGCCAATTTCACTTTTGCAAAGTTCCCCTTGCCGATTGTTTTCAATAGTCTGTAGTTTCCAATGTGAGGCTGTTCATCTGCACAGGAAGCTACTGAGTTTCTACACCGAGCTCCAGAGCGCCCGGTGCGGGAGGTGACTTCTTGCCTCCCGTCTCCATGTGAAATGTGCTGAAACGTAATGTACACAAAAACAAGGAAGTGAGAGGACATGCAGTACTGCCAAATTTTAGGAGCATCTAGTGGTTAGAAACAAAACAACAAGGCTTTCATTGAATCCTAAAGGACAGAAGCACGTGATATAAATTTAAGAGGAAAACAAGAGACTGACACAAGAAACATATCAAGTTTTATAGCTCAATCCGGTGTTCTGAGAGCTAATTCCAATTTATCATGGTACAAAAACATTCATAGAGTACATTTAGTAGAAAAACTGTACTTCAAATTTTGCATTACAACTTTTTCATGAGCCATCAATAGACAATGTAATTAACAGCCTAAAAACAATAGGCCATCATGGCCTACATACAGTGCACAGTGCAGCCAGCCTTTTTTTCTTTTTTTCTTTTTTTTTTTTTGGGGGGGGGTGAATACCCAAGATATACAACTTATGAAATATGTTTGTTTTAGGTGATTTTTACAAAATTATAGGTGAAGTTAAAGTAGGCCAACTTAACTAAGCTGTAAGTTTGGTAGGTTAAGGGTAATAATTAGACATTTGCAAGAATTACTATAATGTAACCCTACTGTCAGCAGCTAAACATCTGTATTTTGAATAGGTGACTATCATATAAAACAGAATTATTATTATTATTCTCTGTAACAGCATCTATATGTCTGATACTCACCACAGCCTGTGAAGGAACAAAATGTTAATATCACCATTCAGTGATGACAATGGGGCCAATAGTCAGTAAGAAATCCATTTCTTGTTACATTCAATCCATTTTTTTTTTCATTTTACAAACTAGTTTCATTTTAGTTCAAAGCCTTTGGGGGTTTTGTTGATTGTTGTTGGGATTTTCTTTTGTTTTTGTTTTTGTTTTCGTGTTGTTAGAAGAGCTGCATGTAGGGCTGGAGGAGTCACTCAATGGTTAGTGCCCTCTTGCAGAGGACTTGGGTTTGAGTCCCACCACTCACATATTGCCTCAAAACCATCTATAACTCCAGTTCCATGGAGTCTGATGCCCTCTTCTGGCCTCTACAGAAATTAATCACACACATGGTGTACAAACATGAATGCAGGCAAAACTTTTTTTTTTTTTTTTTTTNACTCAGAAATCTGCCTGCCTCTGCCTCCTGAGTGCTGAGATTAAAGGCATGCGCCATCATGCCCAGCACAGGCAAAACTTTTTAAGTATATAAAGAAATCTAAAACAATTAAAAGAGCTAAATGTTATAAGTTACTTTCTTTAGAGATACATGTGCATTTTTTTTTTTTTAGGTTTTATTTTAACTTAACAACTATGGTCCCAACCTGAAGTTGAGAGTCCTACTTCAGTATCTCCCAAATAAGCTACCAGATTTACAAGCTACAAATTCTTTTAGAATATTATGTATATGATTATTTTGCCTGAATGTACGTCTGTATACCTACCACATGTATGCAGTGCCTGAGGAGGTCCAAGGGAGTCCTGAGGCAAGATGAGGCCATCAGACCCTCTCGTCTCTTCCTTATAACACAATACACACACTATACATCTTGTCTAGTCTTGAAAACAGTAAGTTATATCCTTAAATCATAGGAAAGGTTTTCCAAATGTTAAAAATAACCTACAGGGCCAAACTGTGACACTAAGTGGCTATTCTTCCAAATTTTGTACTTTAGAGATACAAAGTCAATTTTTACTTTTAAAAACATCTAGAGAGCTTGGTGTAGTAGCACACAACTTTAATCTCAACTCTTGGGAGGCAGAGGCTGGTGGATCCCTGAGTTCAAGGCCACAATGGTCTACAGAGTGAGTTCTAGGAGAGCCAGGGCTACACAGAGAAACCCTGACTGGGGTGGGGTGGTTAAGATATTATTTCGTCTACTACAGAAAAGGACTGCATAAAACTTACCAACTTATGACGTAAAAGAAAAACTATTAGCAAACTAGAATTAGAATAGACCCTCCTGTGATACATGCTTTTAATGCCAACACTTGGGAGGCAGATGCAGGCAGATCTCTGAGTTACAGGCAGCCTGATCTACATAATTCCAGGATAACTTACCCTGTCTCAAAAACAAAAGAATGGACCTTGCTTGATGTAATAAGAATCACAGAATCGGGCTGGCGAGATGGCTCAGTGGGTAAAAGCACTGACTGCTCTTCCAAAGGTCCTGAGTTCAAATCCCAGCAACCACATGGTGGCTCACAACCACCCATAGTGAGATCTGACACCCTTTTCTGGTGCGTCTGAAGACAGCTACAGTGTGCCTGAGCGAGAGGAGTTGATTGGAGTGAGCAGAAGTCCTAACGATTCAGTTCCCAACAACCACAGGAAGGCTCACAACCATCTGTACAGCTACAGTGTACTCATATACATAAAATAAATAAATAAATCTTAAAAAAAAAAGAAAAAAAGAATCACAGACTCACAGACCATAACTGGCTAATAATCCCAATACTACCATGCTGCCCACTGTTCTCTTTGCAGTGTATTAAATAACCTTGTTTCTCACCCCCACCCTCGCCCCTTTTATGGATAAAGGTCTCAGTAGCAAGTTGGCTTCAAACTTACTATGTAACTGAAGAATTCCTGACCCTCCCGCTTCCATCTCCCAGCAGCTATTCCAGCAAATATTACAGTTAATGGAAAAACTTTAGAATCTACTCTTTCCCCCACTCCTTTCATTTATTCCTACCTCTCTGTATTCATTACTGCGTCCAGGTTGGCCACAGACTCTCAGATCTTTGTTTCAAAACTCTTTTAGTATTGGAAATACAGGCATGTACCACCACATACAAGGATCATCTTGTATTTTCTGTCTTCATTTTAATACTTTTTTGGATTTAGTTATTTTCTTATGTTTTTCCCACATGTATGTACAGCATCTGTGTGCCTCATGCCCATGGAAGACAGAAGAGATACTCCCTTCCCTCGTAAGGATCATCCTCTAAGTTATTAATGTTTGTGAGCCACCATGTCAGTGATAGAAACCAACTTTGTGTCCCAGAATAATTTCTTTTAAGAAATAAGGAGAATTTAATTTGTACATCTTTAACCCAAAATTATATACTCAAAAGGTTTCAGATACCAGAGAATTTTCGACTTAGCATTAAGGATGCTTGTCAGGTAAGTTTTTTGCTGTTGTTGTTGTTTTGAGTCTTTTCCCTAATTCAATCTAATCTATTTCCAAGCCAGGCACAGTGTGGTGCACGCCTTTAGACCCGGAACTCAGGAAGAAGAGAGAACAAAAGGACAGTGTGTTGCTGTGCAATCATGAGAACCTGAGCTGAAACCAAGAACCCACACAAAACAGCCAAGCACTGTGGTTCTAGTTGTAATCCCAGTGCTAAGGGAATAAGAAATACAAGGATTTCTGGGCCTCTCAAAGTAAGGACTGACTGGTGAGATGGTCAGTGGGTGAAGGTGCCTGCTGTCAGGCCTCATGGCGTGAGTGTAATTCCAGGGCCTGGGAAGGTAGATGGAGCAAACTGTCACACACATTCCCACATATAGACATGTTAAACACATTAAAACAAAAACAAAAAAAGGTTGACAGCATCTGACTAGATCCAATGAATTTGAACTAACATCGACCTCTAGAAACCCCCACACATATCTGCGTAAGTAATGAGATCCAAGCGTGCCCCCCTCCACAATTTCACTTACAAATAGTTTTTGGAATCAGCAGCAGTTATCAACTACCAGTAGCAGTACATTTAGTTATTCAATGTTTACTGCTGGTATTTGTTTGGCCTTTTGTGTCTTTTCCGTTTTTGTCCTCATGTTCACAGTCACCAGGAGTTCTGACAATAATCTCTCTAGGCTGTTCATTATCAAAACAAATAATTCAAAGAATAAATAGTAGCTTTAAGGCTGCCACAACCTCCTAATCATGCCAGCCTGTCTCAGCATAAATCAAACCATATTTGTATTTCTATCTATCTTGAGACAGCTTTCTCTATATGGCCTCAACTGGTCTCTATTTATAATCCTTCTATACCTCAGCTGCCTCACTGCTAGAATTATTGGCATGCACCACAATACCCAGCACAAAAGTTTTCTGAAAAAAATTTTACATAATTTAATTTAAAAAAAAGATCTGCAGGGCATGGTGGTGCACACCTTTAATCCCAGCACTTGGGAGGCAGAGGCAGGCAGATTTCTGAGTTTGAGGCCAGCCTGGTCTACAGAGTGCATTCCAGGACAGCTAGGACTGCACAGAGAAACCCTGTCTTAAAAAAAAAAAAAAAAAGCGGATTTCTGAGTTCGAGGCCAGCCTGGTCTACAGAGTGAGTTCCAGGACAGCCAGGGCTAAACAGAGATTCCCTGTCTCAAAAAACAAAAACAAAAACAAAAACCAAAAACAAAACAAAACAACAACAACAAAAAAAAGGATGCCTGACAAATTAGGAAAATTCTCAAGTCCAGAAGAGCTAATAATATATTGAATTTATTATAAGTACTAACCATAAATACAACTTTGAAGAAAAATTAATAATCAGATTTTGAAATCTAATCAACTGAAAGATGGTAAAGTCAGAAATGGAAGAGAAGGGGTCAAAAATGTAACTCAATGGTAGAGTGCCTTCCTAGCGTGAACAAGGCCCTGAATTCTATCACAGTATTATAAAAGGGGTTTGGGAAATGGGGGGTAAAGAGAAAAGAACGTGGAGAAGTTAGGCAGGAGAGTGGATGGGCAGGACCAAAAGATGTTAAGAGAAGAGATGTTAATCAGAATCCCCTTAGTTTTCTCACAACCCTTTCAAAGTGTTTAGCACTCCTTCTACCAAAAAAAAAAAAAAAAAATCAACTACCCATAGGTGGGCATGGTGGCACAAGCCTTTAATCCCAGCACTCAGAGGAGAAGCATCCATATCTCTGAGACTCTGAGGCCAGAATGGTTTACACAGTAAGTTTCGGAGCTATATAGTAAGCCTGTCTCAAAAAACAGAGAGATGGACAGATAGATGCAACAAGACAAGCATAAATCTTGAGAGGTTTTTTTAGTTGGTTGTTTGTTTTTGTTTTCTCAGACAGGGTTTCTTTGTGTGGTTCTGGATATCCTGGAACTAGCTCTGTGGACCAGTCTGACCTAGAACTCAGATCCTCCTGCCTCTGCCTCCTGAGTGCTTGGGATTAAAGGCCTAGGCCACCACTGCTCAGCCTGAGAAATTTTTTAGTCCCATTCAAAACCAACTATTATAAACTTAGTAAATAATTAGTTCTTAGAAAATCAGTTATATTTAAATTAAATTGGCTTTGTATACAACTTTTAGGCAAATGACTTTCAGTAAAGGGAACTAGAAAAGCACTGGAGTACAACTAAGGGGAAGGCAATTTTACTTCCACGGGGAACATTTGGCAACGATGGAGACATTTTCAGAGGTTAAATTGAGGAGATGCTACTAATACTAGGCTGTTCCTACAACACATAGGACTGGGCCAGATGGCTCAGCCAGTCAAGGCAAGCCTGACAAACCTGAGAAGGATCACCAAGACTGAATGGTGAAAGGAGAGAAGGAACTTCAGCAGGTTGTACTCCGACCTCCACTTACACATTACAGCACATGCACAAGCTCCCTAAGAAATAAGTAAGTGTAATAAAAAGAAGTCCATGTCTGTAATCCTAGCACTGGCAAGGTTGAGGAGGGAAAAGGCCAG
Source organism: Mus pahari (assembly GCF_900095145.1). NCBI lineage: Eukaryota > Metazoa > Chordata > Mammalia > Rodentia > Muridae > Mus > Mus pahari. Next base: position 105,606,953 of record NC_034596.1, on the reverse strand, counting down.
CTTGGGAACTGCAGTGAGTCACAAGCAAACAAAACAAACTAGACAAAAGCCAACATTAACAACAACAAAAAAAACTTCAAAATATCCATCATTTCAAGCGTAGAGTAATCTGCTGTAGGGAAACGAGACTCCCTAAAATCCTACTTTTCCTCTGCTGTAACCCATCATCTCTATCTTGTACAGAGAAATTTATGGAATCTTCCTCTCCAGCTCCCCTCACTTTTAAGTTAATCTGGGCTTCGTCTTCAGTCTCTCAAACTCATCACTCCTCCATTTCTACCATATTGTTCTCATCCTGGAAACAGCCCGTATCTCAGCCCTCTCTAATACAGCCTCTTCAGCTCCTCACATGCCAAAGCCAGAGAGCAAGGCTGTAGCTCCATTAATTTGCACAGTTTGCCTCCTAAAATGTGTTTCATATGCCACTAATACTGAAAAAACAGCTTTAAATCCCGGACACAGCATGACTGATAGCAATGTTTACTCCTCCCACCCAGGTTTTTTGTTTTTTGTTTTTTCCCCACCCAGGTTTTTTGAGATTGAGTCTCTATCTACTATGAAAGCTTGGCTAGTCTGGAATCCCTATGTAGACTGGCCTCTAACTGAGAGATCCAAAGACCCACCTGCCTCTGCCTTGCCAGTGCTGGGATTAAAGGAAGGCACCAGCACCGCACCTGGCAATGTCTCATCCTCCCTCTTTGCACTAGGCTGTCCTCTCCGCCACACCTGCACTTCTCTCCCCAAGGCTTCACTTGTGAGCCCTACCCGGCCAGCTCCAAGAAAGGAGGGTCATCTCAAGAGTCTATATTTATTTTTTTTTTAAGATTTACTTATTATATACAAGTATACTGTAGCTGCTGTCTTCAGACACCCCAGAAGAGGGCATCAGATCTCATTTCAGAAGGTTGTGAGCTACCATGTGGTTGCTGGGATTTGAACTAAGGACCTCTGGAAGAGCAGTCAATGCTCTTAACCGCTGGGCCATCTCTCCAGCCCCTCAAGAGTCTATATTACCAATACTCAAAACTTTGTATACATCAGTTGTCAAACTGCTAAATAAACCAATGGCCAAGTTGACTTGTCTGGTTGGATACTGTTTGTATAGTTGAACAGTTAGATATACCAAAGAGAAAATGTGCTTGCATATGTAAAGTCCTGGGTTCAATTCTTAGCATGGCAAAAATAAATAAATTAATAATAATGGTGACAATAACAAAATCAATGATTTTGGATTACCCAGTTTTTACACTGAAATAGTTTATCGAGAAAAACTATCTAAGTTATCTTTGGGTGGGATTACCATTTAAAGAAGCCCTTCAGTCTAGAGTGGACTGTGAAAAGTGCTTTATAGGCATTTTTCTTTCATTACAACAATGAGGGGTAGATGATGTTACACTTTTTTTTATAAATAAGGATTATACAGACTGAAGACCTGCTTAAGCCTTTCACAGCATACTGTGGCTGTCCTGAGGCTCCCCTTTGGCTCCATACCATATCTACTCAGCCCTTCCTTCCTCAGTCACAGCAATATCAGTCTGGCCTGGCAGTGCTGGCACATGTCTTTACTCCCAGCACTTGTAGGCAGATCTCCGAGTTCGAGGACAACCTGGTCTATAGAATGAGTTTCAGGGCAGCCAGGGCTACACAGAGAAACCCTGTCTCAAAATCACCATCACCTAGCTCCCACAAAAAAGAAATCAGTCTGAGCATAGTGGTGCACATCTTTGATCCTTGCATTTAGGAGGCAAAAACAGGTGGATCTCTGTTGAGTTCAAAGCCAGCCTGGTTTATGAAGTGCATTCAAGACGGCCAGAGTCACACAATAAGACCCTCTTTTACGGGGGCTGGTGAGATGGCTCAGTGGGTAAGAGCACCCGACTGCTCTTCTGAAGGTCCGGAGTTCAAATCCCAGCAACCACATGGTGGCTCACAACCATCTGTAACAAGATCTGATGCCCTCTTCTGGGGTGTCTGAAGGCAACTACAGTGTACTTACATATAATGAATAAATAAATCTTAAAAAAAAAAAAAAAAAAAAAAGACCCTCTTTTACAAGAAGTAAAAAGAAGGAACAACTAAAACTAAAACTGAAACAAACACACTAGAAATTGCTCTGAAGGAAATGTGAGGGTCTGGCCCATTAGTAGAATACATGCTTCCCATGTCTAGGCGAGGGTTAATCACCAGCACCACACACAAGGAAGTTGTATGAGGTTTTAAGTAAGAAAGGAGAAAGAAAGAAGGTGATCTCATTTGAGTGAAATCCAGAAGGTACAGTGGCAGAGGTGGGGTGAACCTTAAACTCTCAGTGATGCCTGACTTTTATGTATTTTGTCAGACTTACCCTATTTATTCATCTCAATATACCTCAGTAATTCAAGAAATATTTATTTTTTGGCCATCTATAATAAATAAATGATTTCTTTCTAGATATTTAGAATTTAGAATTAGTAAGCAAAGCAACCCTGCAGTCAAGGAGCTTTAGTATAACACAGGAAACAAAGCATAATGAATACAGTGAACTTTTGACCAAGATTAAAAGTAGCAGCATTAGTGTCCAGCAGCAGTTCTCAACTTGTGGGCCTGGACCCCTTCACAGGGGTCACCTAAGACCATCCGAAAACAGGTATTTACATTATGATTCATAACAGAAACAAAATTAGTTATGAAGTAGCACTGAAAATAATTTTATGGTTAGGGTTACACAACTCGAGGAACTGTATTAAAAGGCCACAGCATTAGGAAAGGTGAGAACCCCTGGTGTATGGGTTTCTGGTTCTAGACAGACTAGCTACAGCTAGTGTCCCAAAAACAGCATGGAAATGCCTGGGGCTACCAGTACAGGGAGCAGGAGAGACAGGTGATTCAAACAGAAGAGGAGCACAGATAGTACAAGGATAGCTATGTCCACTGTCATCAATTCAGTTTTATAGATGAGGTGACAGAGGCACAAGAAGTAATTTACACAAAGTCATACAAAGTTTACAAATAATTTACCCAAGGCCACATAATAAAATAAAAGGGAAATTACAAGTCCAAAGAACCATTCCTATAAGTGCTGGGCGGTGGTGGCGCACACCTTTAATCCCAGCACTTGGGAGGCAGAGGCAGGCAGATTTCTGAGTTTGAGGCCAGCCTGGTCTACAGACTGAGTTCCAGGACAGCCAGGGCTACACAGAGAAACCCTGTCTTGAAAAAACCAAAAAAATTTAAAAAATAAAATAAAAAGACCTAAAAGCTGGGAGTAGTGGCACACGCCTTTGATCCCAGCATTCGGGCAGAGGCAGGCAGATTATGAGTTTGAGGACAGTCTGGTCTACAGACAGAGTCACAGGACAGCAAGGACTACACAAAGAAACCCTGTGTCAAGAAAACCAAATTAATAAGAAGGGGAAAGAAAACTAGAATACATTACCATAATGTGTAAAAAATACTTTATCATTGAATATCTTCTTTCTTCAGATGATTTAAGAGAAGAATAAACTCCTAAGTCTATTCTCCCAATAGAGCTAGAGTAACACAACAGGCCTAGGCTAGGTAGGAGCTGGATAAAGGAAAGGAAGAGTTGGGGACAAAACGTGAAAAGAACACCAAACAGCCTCAAAGGCCTCCCACAACAAAGGATGCTTGCCCGGTTTATATGACTCTTCTGGGTAAGTCTGACAGCAGTAGGCAAAATGAGGAATGGTTCTAGGTCTGCTCCTTTACAGGATTCTCATTCTAGAATGTACTCCTGTAGACAGTACAGTCATAAAGTACTAACTGTATATAAAATGGCTTATACAGAATCCTGGGATCAAAATCTTTGGGCTAACTTATACAAATTTAATATTAAATGCTAAAAATACAAATTTTCATGTAAAATCTAACACAAACCCCACGGTATTTAGGCTCTACCCAGAAGCAACTACCAAACTATTAACAAGAAATACAGACAAAACACCTCCTAATTTGAGCATCAAGATTAACCACAGTTGAGTAAGTAAGTGGTTCTACTAAGGTAGAATCCTAGGCTGGGAATCTCTCTCTCAACATGCCTTAATCGCAGCACTTGGGAGGCAGGGTAAGGCCAATCTCTATCAGTGTGAGTTCAAGGCCAGCCTGGAGGGTCTGCAAATAGCCAAGGCTTCTCAGAGAAATGCTGTTCAAAAAAACAACCACCAAGTGAGCGCACGCCTTTAATCCATTTCTGAGTTCAAGGGCAGCCTGGTCTACAGAGTGAGTTCTAGGACAGTCAGGGCTACACAGAGAAACCCTGTCTCAAAAACAAAAACAAAAAACAAACAAAAGAATCCTAGGTTGTCTGGGTATGGTGGTGCATACCTTTAATCTCAGTACTTGAGAGGCAGAAGTAGGCCAATATCTTGAGTTTGAGGCTAGTCTAGTAGTCTACAAAGCTAGTACCAGGACAACCAGAGCTACACAGAAAAACCCTGTCTCTAAAAACAAAACAAATAAAAAAAATCCTAGACTAAATAGCTGGACTCTTACTTAGTCAGCTTCTGTTAATATAAAAAAATACCTAAGATAATTAACTCAAGAGAAAAGGTTTATTTAGCTCACAGATATGGCTATTCCAGAAGGCCATGATATAGCTGGCAGGGTAAAAACTGTCCACCTCATGAGCCAGGAAGAAGTACAAGAAAAGGAATGCCCCCAATAATATAATACACATATATGTGTGTGTGTGTGTGTGTGTGTGTATGTGTTTTGCCTGTATGTATGTATGCCTGATGACTAAGGAAATCAGAAAAGAGCATCAGATACCCTAGAACTAGAATGATGGACGGTTGTGAGCCACCATGTGGGCTCTAAAAATGAAACCTAGGTCCTCTGGAAAAGCAACAAGTGCTCTTAAAGACAGAGAGAGAGAGAGAGAGAGAGAGAGAGAGAGAGACAGAGACAGAGACAGAGACAGAGACAGACACAGAGAGACAGAGACAGAGACAGAGAGAGAGAGAGAGACAGAGAGACAGAGAGAGAAACAGAGAGACAGACAGAACAAAGAAACACAGAGACAGGGTCTTATATAGCCAGGTCGGCTTTGACCCCACTCCACCCAACTCCATCCACCCTGGATCCTTTACCTCTCAAGTGCTGGGATTACCCTCCATAGCTTGCTTACTAACACAATAATCCTTTTTAAAATAAAGTAACAGGTACAATCAACTCATAGCAGACTGGATATATATCGCTAAGGCAGTGGTTCTCAACCTTCCTAATGCTGGGACCCTTTAATACAGTCCCTTATGTTGTGGTGACCCCCAACCATAAAATTATATTCATTACTACTTCATAACTATAATTTTGCCACTGTTATAAATCATAATATATTTTTGGAGACATTTGACAAAGGGGTCGTGATTCACAGCTTAAGAACTGCCGATTTGGGGTTGGAGAGATGGCGCAGTGGTTAAGAGCACCTACTGCTCTTCCAGAGGT
>NC_034596.1:105583388-105601061 GCF_900095145.1 Mus pahari | reverse complement strand
TAGCCTTGACTGTCCTGGAACTCACTCTGTAGACCAGGCTGGCCTCAAACTCAGAAATCTGCCTGTCTCTGCCTCCCCAGTGCTGGGATTAAAGATGTCACAAGGCTGCCTGGGCTGAGCTCAAACTGACCCGGCCATGATACAATTCGGCCTCCCCAGTCCATGGGGCGGGTACTAGCGTTCCCAGCTCATGCTATATATTTTAAAGTTAAAATATTTTATGCCTACAGGTGTTTTGCCTGTGTGTATGAGTATGAACCACATATACACTACTGGATGCCCTGGAACTGGAGTTACAGCTGGTTTAAAGACAGCTTCCAGGTAGAAGCTGAAGACGAAAGCTGGCTCCCTAGAAGAACAGCCAGTGCTCTTATCCACTGAAGCATCTCTCCAGCCCCACATACCACCTATTTAAGTGAGTTACTATATAAACTACTTTGTACTGTTGCCTGACTATAATGAAGTAAGAACAAGTAGTAACTATTCCTATGTCCCACGGCCACATATTCTTTTAAAGTCATTTAATGAAAACTCAGAGCATTTGAGATCAGCTGATTTAAGTAGGCAGTTCCAGGATCCAAGACTATATTGTGGACCCTGTCTCAAAAACAACTTACAGAATCTGAAAGTCCCATTGTATCTAGAAAAAAATCACTTCTAGAAACCTGACAATCTAAAAGGAAAGGTAGCCCAGTCAGCAAGCTCACCTCCAGTGTGAGTCCCGGGTGTGTAAGGAATGCAGCCTGCCCTAAGGTGAGACTCGGAGGTGAGCACTTCACCAACGGCAACCCTCTAGGTCTATCTGCTCAGGTCACACAGTACAGACTTGTTCCACAAAGCCCTGAGTACTGTTCTACTGGACAAACAAGTCCAAAAGAACTAGAACAATCTGGTTGTGGAGCATACAAAACACCCTCTGTTGCACAGCCTCATACTCAGTAAGCATTCCAAATTGTTCAACTGATCACCCAATCAACAGCTGGCTAGACAATACCACCATTAGTTTATTTCACAAAAGTTATCAATCCTGACCACTCTATATACTAACTTCTAAAAACCTGATAGAGCTGGGTGTGGTGGTATACACCTTTAGTTTGAGCATCTGGGAGGCAGAGGCAGGAAGATCTCTGTGAATTCCAGGTTAGCCTGGTCTACACAGCAAATTCCAGACCAGCCCACTGAGCAGTGGTCCTCAACCTTCCTGCTGCTGTGACCCTTTAATACAGTTTCTCAAGCTGTGGTAACCCCAACCATAAATTTATTTTTGTTGCTACTTCATACCTGTAACTTCGCTAATATTATGGATTATAATGTAAATATTTTTGGAGGCAGAGGTTTCCAAAGGAGTCATGAGAACTGCCGCCACAGAGAAATAAAGAGTAGGTCCATGAGGGACATGTCCAGAGCTGCTAACTAACAAACCTCTGCTTCCAGTCCTCTAGCAAGTAATCCAGTCTTACAAAACATCAACTGCTTTGGAATTTAAGTGAAAATTTAATTTCTAATCTTGTCAAATAAAAACAGGATTTACTCATGGATCTCTTTGCAAGTTAATTATAGAACATACAACAAAAGGTAAACTATCTCTAAAAAGTCTCCTTCTTTTGGGCTGGAGGGGTGTTCCAGACATAGGTTTGAGTTCCCAGGTCCCACACTGGGTCTCACAACCACCTGAAATTCCAGTCCCAGAACACTAGACACAACCATCTTCTGGTCCCAGAATTTTAACTGGTTTTTCTGAGCTATAACTTTTATATTCCTATCCATAGGTGAGCAGTAACATGAAAATCAAACACATAAGAACAAAACAGTATACAAGGAGGAAATAACTATTATTACTGCAAATTATGTTTCTTGATTTACACTGCAGATAGAAGCCAGAGCTTCGGGCTGGCAAGATGGCTCAGTGGGTAAGAGCACTGACTGCTCTTCCAAAGCTCCCAAGTTCAATTCCCAGCGACCACATGGTGGCTCACAACCACCCGTAATGAGGTCTGATGTCCTCTTCTGGTGCGTCTGAAGTCAGCTACAGTGTACTTATGTATAATAAATAAATCTTTGGACTGGAGCAAGCAGGGACTGACTGAGCAACTGGGGCCGACTGGAGCAAGCAGGGTTGACCAGAGCAAGCAGAGGTCCTAAAAAATTCGATTCCCAACAACCACATGAAGGCTCACAACCACCTGTACAGCTACAGTGTGCTCACATACATCAAACAAATAAGTAAATCTTTAAAAAAAAAAAAATTCCCCCACTCTGTGCCTTGGCTTGAGCTTGTTTTTCTCCCTGGCATGCCCTTCCCGGACAACTCCATCCGTGTAACCTCTCCTCGAGGGTTAGCTCAGACACTGCCGTCTCCACGTGATTCTCCCCTGGCTCCAGGTGATCGTGTTGCTCACCACCCTCAGCCTTGCCCGCCCTCCTGCTCCCTCAGGACACTGAGCACTTTCTGCCTTGCTTTGGAACTCTGGGTCCATACCCTGTCCTGCCCATTTACCTGTGAAGGTAGAGAGAGCCACCTGTCTGTGTCCTTTTGTCCCAGCCCAGAGTCAGAGTTGAGTTAGTGACTAGCTCCCAAAGGGCTTCACTAGACTGTACTGAGTATGACAGGCTTTGAGAGCCAGGAGGGCTTGGGTTTGCATGCAGGGCCAGCTCTGCCTGGACAAGCCCTTTCCCACTTAGCCTTTACTGCAGGGCCCTCACCAGCCTTTGGGGTCACTGTCCTACACTGGGTCATATCCTGTGCTGGTTCTGTGGAGCCCTAGGTGCTGCTCTGCTAGGTGGGTGGGAGGGGGAGCTCTGATTTCTCCCTAAGCACTCTGGAGACAAGAACACTGGCCCTTCCCATGTGTAGCACTGTCCACTGCACTTGTTTGGTGGCCCTAATGTGAGTTGCTGTATAAAAATGCTGCCTTTGTTATTTTGTAAGAAATGACTTTTCTGTGAACCAAGTACTTACAAAAATCTCAGTAACCAAAATAAAGTTCTATATTTTAAAGGAAAAAAAAAAATTTAATCTCAACACTTGGGAGGCAGAGGCAAGTGGATCCCTGAGTTGACGCCAGCTTGGTGTAGTTCCAGCCCAACTAGTTATATAATGAAACCCCATCTCAAAAAGGAGCCCAATTTCCCCAACACCCCCTACACACACACACACACAAGCACACACATGCACGCGCACACATACATACACACACAAGCCTACGCACACAATGCAAAGCTGCTCTAGTCATAACAGCCAATGACCACCAACAGGTTAAAGAATTGTTTTAAAATTCATGATACATCTGATGGAATACTAATTAGCAATAAAAAGAAATGAACTATTAATACACTTTAAAACACAATCTCAAGAGCATTACATACCTGGCAGCAGTGAAGCATGTTTTTAATCCTAGCAGTGGAGAGGCAAAGGCAGGCATATCTCTGAGGCTGAGGCCAGCCTGGTCTACAGAATGAGTTCCAGAGTGGTCAGGGCTACATACTGAAACCCTGTCTCAAAAAATAAAAACAGGCCGGGCGGTGGTGGCGCAAGCCTTTAATCCCAGCACTTGTGAGGCAGAGGCAGGCGGATTTCTGAGTTTGAGGCCAGCCTGGTCTACAAAGTGAGTTCCAGGACAGCCAGGGCTATACAGAGAAACCCTGTCTTCAAAACAAAAAGCAGTATGTACAGCCAGGGATATTTAAGTGAAACCTGTACTAAAAAAGAAAAGAAAGTCAGGCAAGCAAAGCATTCTGTTCCATGGAAGAACTCAGACACCCAACACTAGAAATCACAGCGGTCGGAGGCTGAAGCAGAAGGGTAAGTTTGAGGCCAATCTCAGCTACATTGTAAGACTGTCTTAATTTTTTTTTTAAGTTATATATTTTATGGCTCCACTTACAAAAAAGGTAAAGATAAAGGGATAGAAATGAGCCAGTGCTTGCCAAGGGCCTGGGAAATGAGAAGGGAAGGGCTATCAAAAACCATAAGAGACCTTTCTGGGAAGTGGAAATGTTCTCTAGCTTGACTGTGTTGGTGACCACATGGCTGTGTATCTGTCAAATTCATCAGACTGTCCACTTAAAATGTGTTGATCTTGTATGTCCACAACCCTGATAAACAAGAGCTTCTCAACAAGCAGAGATCTCGAATTCCCTGCTGTATTTCCATGCAACTGGCAAAAGTCTAACTTAAGTTGTGCAGTAATGACAGGTAAGGGCAGGCTATGCTTAAAGTGAACAAGAGAGGCCGGGCGGTGGTGGCGCACACCTTTAATCCCAGCACTCGGGAGGCAGAGGCAGGCGGATTCCCGAGTTCGAGGAGAGCCTGGTCTACAGAGTGAGTTCCAGGACAGCCAGGGCTATACAGAGAAACCCTGTCTTGAAAAAACAAACAAAAAGACTAAGGCATCCTTCACATTCTAAACGTTTCTCTTACTCAGTGGTTCGAGGGACTGAACTGGGACATCTCATATAGGAGACGATCACTCTATCACTGAGCCACATCTCTAGCCCTTAGGTTGTTTTTAAAAACAAAGGTAGAAGCCAGGTGTGGTGGCACATGCCTTTAATCCCAGCGCTCGGGAGGCAGAGGCAGGTGGATTTCTGAGTTCAAGGCCAGCCTGGTCTACAAAGTGAGTTCCAGGACAGCCAACAGAGAAACCCTGTCTCGAAATAAACAAAAACCAAAAACCAAAAAAACAAACAAAAAAAAAAAAACCCCACAAAGGTAGTAATTCTAGCACATACAAAAATCACAAGACAACTTAACAAATTGACAAAGAACATGTGAAGAATGAGCCACTTCAGTCTAAAATAATCACAAATAACCACCTAAAACCATGCATCCCGGACTAAAAATAGACTAACTACTTCTCCTTGAGTCCTCCCGCCCCCATTGAAATATACTATTAAAGCCAGGCATGGTGGAGCATGCCTTTAAACCCCAGCACTTCAGAGGCAGAGGCAGGCAGGTCACTAGACTATATAGTGAATTTCAGGATAGCCAGAGCTACACAGTGACAGGGTAGATTAGATAGATAGATAGATAGATAGATAGACAGACAGACCGACATGGCAGATTAGATAGACAGATGATAGTATAGAAATTGAAATAAGACTAAAATGCTGTCTTTCATTATCATAAATCTTCTGTTTCTTGTTTCAATTTAGAAAGCATAAGTTCTAGTTCTACTAGTTTTGATTTTGAGTTAAAAAAAAATGATCAAAGCCAATCAATTGATTTACATGCTTCATTTTTTAGGGTGGCCAAAGAATATGATGATCAATCAGGTCAAAGGTAAGTTTCTTCAAAAGAGCATAAAGAGGTCTCAGGATTCCAAGATTGGTGACATGTCTGAATCCTCCGCTATGGGGAATCTGAGAGGCTCCCTTAGACTGCCCAAGCAACACAGCAAAAACTATGGAACAGGAAGGGAGGGAGGAAAACAAAAAGAGAAGGAAGGGGAGAAGGGCGAAGAAGGAAGAGAAGGGAAAAGGTCTAATCTAAGCTCTCCCAGTTAGGTAATGTTCTAATCTCAGGTGGAAGAATATATACAACTGTATATTAATACACCATAGAGATGACTTAGACCAAGGTCTGTGTAAATAGATTAAATTACCTAATAGCTATCAAGCACAAATTTTGAAGATTAAAATGAAGGCATTTAATACCACTAGGTCACCATGTCTAAGGATGGTTTTCAAAGCATGAAAACACCCGGAGCATGAAAGCTTTTCCAAAGAAACAGCATTTTCTTGCCAGCATTACCTCATAGCTCCGCATAATGAAAGGCCAGTGAAGTTTCTTTACAAGTCATTTACTAAATGCTTCACAGAGGACAAAGCTAGGGTGGAATACTTTGGAATCCGATGCAGAAGAAGAGTTCGGAAACCACTTGGGCAGGTCAAACATTTCTTCAGTAGAACTTCTACCACACGTTTGTTACTCCCTAGCAATGCTGCTCCAGACTGTGGTGTGGTGTGGTTTGGTTCTGCAGGTCCTTTCTAACAAGATCCTTTTATATAGATTTGCTGGGTGTGCACACTGACTGGACCGGGCCTGAGAGCTACTCCAAAACAACCTTTTTGCAGCGGAAGGAAAAGGCAACCCAGTGGGTGTCCCTCGGCTGGGCAGCAGAACAGAGCAGAGCTTCTTCACATCTGCTTCTCAAAACACTCAGCCCGCTGCTTCCGAACAGATTTAGCTTTGCCAAGGACGGGAAGCTACTCCTTGATAAAGGCAGCGGCTCTCGAGCAGAACTACTCTTGTGCGTTCGGGAACTACGGGGGCCCACAAGGATCTCTCCACGGGGCACTCAGTTTTAGCGGTTGTCATTAAACTTGGTCCCCTTTTAAAGGGCGCTCCGCTCGACCCCACTGGATCCTATGAATCTGCACCTAGGACAGGCAGGCTCACACCCTGCCCGAGGTAAGAGGAGAGTTGTGTTCAACCGCGCACTGGCCGCAGCAGCGCACGGACGGGCAATGCTCAGCCGACCGTAAGGACAGCGCGCAGGCCGCACGCGCGCCGCAGGACAGGGCTGCGCCTTGACCCCTGCCTGGAGCATCTGGGCTGGGTCCCCCTGCCACCACCCTGAGGGTCTGCCACCCTGCAGCGCAGTCCACTCACGTTTTCAGTGTCTCGTTCATTCACCGTTGGCAAAGGGGTCCTAGTGGACATCTTACTGCGCTTTGATTCCGCACAACGCCAAGGCGAAAACAAAACCGCCCAGCTCTGGGCGGCCGGCGAGCAGCGGCCGCGAGCCTCCGGGCCCTGCCCTCCCCGGCCGGAGTCTAGATCTCCGGCCTGGCCCGGGCCGTGCGCCCGCGGGCCCCGGGGCTCATTCTCCCCCAGCGCCGGCGGCCGCACTGGAAGCGGGCCGGCTGGCCGCCGCAAGCCTCAGGGCGCCTCGCGAGCCTCGTGGGCCCCGCGCCTCCTCGCCGCTCGCAGCCGCAGCGCCGCGGAGCTCAGCCCCGGGGGCTCGACACGGCACGGCCGGCAGCCCCTGAAGAGGCGGCAGCGCAGGAGGATGGAGCGGAGATGGAGCGCAAGACAGGCCGCCGCGGCCTGCAGGCGCCGACCATGGAGGGAGCCGCGGAGGAGGCGCCCACGCCCGGCTGCTTTCCCTTCTCCCGCTCGCTTTTCGCCCGGCCTCGCCCTGCCGGCTGCCACCGCCGCTCCCCGGCACCTCAGGAGCCTCACAGACTCAAGATGGCCGCGCCTCGGCTTCCTCCGCTGCCTCCGGCTGCCGGAAGTGACGCTACGGCCGCCTGGAGTTCCGCCAATCAGCGCGGTTGCAGCTAGCTGCCGGCTGCTGTTGCTAGGGGCGACTCGTCGTGTTGGGTCTGAGGGGGTGGTGCCGTCGGAAAGGTCTGGCTTGGTCTCCTCCAGCTCTAGCGGGAGGAGAGTTCCAATGGTCCAGATCGCCTGGGCATCCCTGACCCCTCCGGACCACTGCCCTAGAGGGCGTCCTGTGCCCGACAGCTGGGCTGGCATTTGCAGAGTACAGATCTAGGCTGTCTGGATTAGACTACACGTGAAGAGCCTACTGTTTGCAAAAGTTGACTTTTCTTTCCCGCGGCCACGCTGCATAGGATGAAGCTACCGCAGCAAAGCAGCTGTTACAGGTCTAGCAGAAGAGGAAGGATCCAGCCAAAGAACTTTTTTGCCTCTGACTAAGGAGCCACTGGTTATCAGGCCCGGCTCAATTGAATACCCATTCGAATGAAAGAGTGAAGTATGAAATAACAAAGGTAGCACAAAACGATGGGATGAGGGATTCGATGAGATCACGTAGACGCCCCCAGGAGCAGTTTCTAAATGCCGGTAGGGGCTTATAAAGTTTCTCTGTCTCTTCCTCTCCCTTTCGTTCTCTCACTCCCTCTACCCCTCACTTTCCCCCTCTCTCTCTTTCTCCTTCCTCCTCTCTCGCCTCTCCTTCTCTTGCTTCAGTCTGCTGAAGAGTGATATTGCTATAGGCTTGGGCCAGGCTGAGTGACCTGCAGCTGGAACTCTGAATATGCTGCCTCTTCTAGAAGGCCTGCTCAGCCTGTCACCTCTTTATGTCTTCTAAGGAGGGAATACATTGGTAGGGGAAGGAGGGCTGTGTGAGCTGGGGTAAGGCAAACTGTTACTAATAGTCCACCTTGTACCAGTTATTCATTAAGCCTCAGTGTAGCCGTATAAGATGGATGGACACAGCATGTGATCTAAAGTCTGGGTAAGTTAGTTACTTTACCCAAGCCATCGGTGTTGTTGGCTATAGAAGGATCTGAACCCCATTCCTACAGCTTTAGAAATGGCTAAACTTGTGAGTGACTAAACTTTGCTTTCTTTCCTTCTTATGTTTTGTTTATTTGTTTGTTTGCTTGCTTGCTTGCTTGCTTGCTTTGGTTCTGGTCCCCCAACACCCCAATATCTTGGTGTATCCTGCTTTGTAAAGCAACAGATCTTCAAACACCAGCATCACTTCTCCAGAGGCCAGAGGGTCCCAATACAAAACAAGCCGGGGCCAAGATACACTCAGAACTCCCATCTCACCCTCTCAGGGGTGTGCGCAGGGGCACCAGATGGGCCAATTTAAAATGCTGTTCTCTTTCTCCCTTTTTGGCTAAGCAGGGGGCTGCAGAGGAAAGCCTCAGAATCAAATGTTTGCTCCACACAGTTCAACTGAAATGTAGGTTGTGATAAATAGACATGTGCTCCAGAGCTAGGAGACCAATCGTGGGCATCCTGTCCCACTTGTGGGTCTAAGTAGGGGAAAGCTTACAGAAGGCATACTTACTCTGAAGATGGAGTGATAGCTGAAGAGACAGAGTGATTGACCCCTAGGGCCTATCAGACACCCAGTTTAGCCTAATACAGAAAAGCTTGGAGGTGAGAAACAGCAGGTGGATCCAAGGAAATTCATCAGGAGCATGTGAAGGGCAGGAGCCAGAGGGAGTTAGATATGACCTGAAACCAGTTCTCCCCTCCACCCTGAGGAATTCCGGTGCTTCGACACTGGCTCCTGATGAATTGGGGAAACCTCCCAGAAGGTTGTCAGCCTCCCTCCGGCAGGAGCTTTATAGAGGTCTGTGGACACTTCAGAGCACCCACATGGGCCAGAGAAGTAACTGGTCACGAGGCTTCCCCCAGGGGGACTTCCTCACTCAAGGACACATTAAACTCTGAGTCAATGAATGCCAGAGGTTAGGGGTAAAGATGACAGCACTTCACCTCAGCCTACTTCCTAGTTTTCATAAAGTTTGGAATTGAAGCTGTTGAAATGTAAACTCACCATAAAGAGCTGGAAGCAGCAGGCATGTCTGTGGCCTGTGAAAAGGGAGAGGGGGACCAGGAGGGCGTGAGCACAAGAAGGACAGGGTGTGTCCAGAGGAACTTATGCACATCTGTGATCTCTCTATGAGGAATGGAGCAATTAAACTTTAAAACTATTGTTTTCATAATTCTTGTTTCTGGCCTGATTCTCCCACACACACACCTTTATTTATTATTATTTTTTAGACAGTCTTGCTGCCCGGCTCAGGCTCTCTCTCTCTCTCTCTCTCTCTCTCTCTCTCTCTCTCTCTCTCTCTCACACACACACACACACACACACACACACACACACACACTTTATTATTTATTTTTTTAGACAGACTTGCTGCATAGCTCAGGCTGGCCTCCAGTTCCTACCCTTTACCCTGCCCCAGCCTTCCTGATGCCGAAAGCACAAGTGTACACCCCCATGCAAGTGTACACCCCCATGCCTGGTCTGTTTCCTGTCTTCCTACTGAAGTAGTTCCTACCTTGAGCATTGTAACAACAAACCCACTACAAGTCAGAAGTGCACCCAGGGCTGGGAAGATGGCTCACCGGTTAAAGGTCTTGGTGCTCAAGCAGAAAGATTAGATCTCCCAAAATCCACGTAAGTAAGTTCCAGGTGGGCAAAACAGCTCTCTTGTGTCCCAGTGGTTGAAAGACAGGATCTCTCGTTGGTCTGGAGCTCCCCACCAATTAGCTGGCTGTCCAGCCGGCCCCAGAGATCTTTCTCTCTCTGCTTCTTCCCTAGGATTACAAGCATATACCACCACACCTGTCTTATTTACCTGGGTTCCAAGGGTAAGGCCCAGGTCCCTGTAGTTGCATGGCTAGCACTTCACATTCTGAACATCTCTCCAGCATTTGAAAGGCAGAGGCAGGAAGATCCATGAGTTCAAGGCCAATCTACTGTAGAGAGTTCCAGGCCAGTCAAGATGGCATAGATGCTGTCTCAATAAATAAATAAATAAATAAATAAATAAATAAATAAATAAATAAAAATGACGGGGTGCAGGAGAGATGGCTCAATGGCTAGGCAGTAACAAGTACTTTCTCCTCTTTTAGAGGACCTATGTCCAGTTCCCTGCACCCACTCGACAGCACACTTTCTGAAACTCCAGTTCCAGGGGCTCCAGCGACCTCTTCTGGCCCTTAGGTATAAGGCATGCTCCCATATACACACATAGTCAAAACACACTTAGGTTTTAAATTTTATTAAGTTTTATTTACTTGTTTGCTTGTCTTGTTTTGTTTTCAAAACAGGGTTACTCTGTGTACCAGTGGCTGCCCTGGAACTCACTCTGTAGACCAGGATAGCCTTAAACTCAGAGACCCACCTACCTCTGTCTCCAGAGGGTTGGGACTAAAGGTGTGTACCACCACCGCCTGGGCAAAATAATTTTTTAAAATGACATGTTGGAAGAATTTAATGACAGCTAGTAGCATTAGCAACATCACCAAGTTATGCATACTCCACAATACCACAATTCCATGCAAAATATTTACCTGAAGATAGGCTAGCAAAGTAGCTCATCTGATGTAGGTGCTTGCCACTAAGCCCATCAACCTGAGTCCAATCCCTAGGAGCCCAATGGAGAAGAGCAGTGAGTCCTGCAGGTTACCCTCTGGTCTCTACACCTGCCTTGGTGCATGTGTGTGAACATACACATATAAATGAATACATTTAAAATTCTTAGTTATTGTTTTGAGATAATGTCTTAACTGTATTGCCCTAGCTGGCCTGGAACTCGCTATGTAGACCATATGGCCTCATATTCAGAGATAAGCCTGCCTCTGCCAGTAGTGAGAATTTTAGTTTCTTTAAAAACCCAGTTATGATATGTGAATGTTTTTTGCCTTAATCCCAGGTGTGGGATAAGAGGCTACCTCACAGCAGGTGATTATGATTTGCCTCATGCACTAGCAGGGGTGAGTTCCTTGCCAGCTTCAGATAGTTGAATTCTGGGGATTCTGAAGAGGAGATAAGAGGAAGCTCCCCAAGAGGGCCTAGGAGGCTGCTGCTCCCGTGGTTTGTCAAGTGTTCATGAGCAGAGACACAAGGAGTTAGAGATGTCTTGACAACAAAGACTGGACAGTCCCAAGGAACCCAATGCCCCTAATCATCAGGAAATAGTCTATTTTGTTGGCTGAAAGAGGCCATGCCCCCTTCCCCTCTAAACTTTCTCTCCTACCTAGTGTTGTGGGGTTGGAAGGGTAATAGATATAAGAACCCAGTAAAAAAGCCACCAAAGGAAAAATCACACCAACATCTGCATCTCTATTAAAAGAGTTCACTACAGTGCCTGGCTGATTTTCAAAAATCGTAAGGGAGCTGGAAAGATGGCTCATTGGTTAAATACATGTGCTGCTCTTACTGGGGACCAGAATTGGGGTCCAGCTGCACACTAGGCAGCTGATAATTACCTCCAGCTTTAAAGAACCTAATGCCTTCCTTTGGTCTCTACAGGCACTTCAGACACATGCTACACAGACCCACACGTAAGATATACATAATCAAAAATCCAAATAAACATTTAAAGAGGTTTGAAAGGTTTGGCTGGATGTCGGTGGCACACACCTTTAATTCCAGTGCAAGGGACTCTGAGGTTGAGGCCAACCTGGTCTACAGAGTGAGTTCCAGGAGAGCCAGGACTACACAGAGATGCTCTGTTTTGAAAGAAATAAATAAGTAAATGGTTTGAAATGTACTGAGAGAACATGTATAAAACAAATAACACTCCAGGCCCTACAACAACAACAAAGAAAGCTAGAAATGACATAAATATCCATTATCAGTATAAATAGAGACATGGAATGTTTGCGCCAAAACTACTATATAACAGAGAGAAAACCTTTTTTGGCTCTGTCCTTGTACAGTAAAGGGACTGGATCTCAGGAACATAATCTGGAGCTCATAAATTGGTTCAGTGGGTAAAGACACATGCTGCCAAACTTGACCTGAGTTCAGTTCCTGGGACGCACACAGTAAAAGAGGAGAATGGACTCCTGCAAATTGTCCTCCGACCTGCATACATTCTGCTATCTGCTGCCAGTGTGGAAAAGGGGAGAGGAATGAGAGTGTAGGACCTCAGTGCTCCAGTCTTACAGCATGCTAAGTCCCTGACCTCACATGGGCAACTCCCCACCCAGGCAGGCAGGACTGGAGGGGGCCAGAGAAGTTGTCAGGACAGGTTCTGTTCCTGCAGCTAGCATGCCTCCTCTCCTGTGGTGTGTGACCTCAGACATGAGCTGTCTGGGGCTGGCCCTGTGAGTCAGCTCTGAGTCCCACCTCATGCCTTTCCCATGGGGCATCAGGACTCAAAGCCTTCTTTCAGAGTGAGGCCAGGAAAACCAAGGATGTAATGTGACCAAGTACAGATGAACAGCCGGTGTGTTTGAATATTAATAGGAAGTAGCTTTTGTAGCCAAGGAAATCCAAAACAGATTCTCTTAAAACAAGATCTCTAATCTAGACCCAAGTCAAACAAATAGAAAACAAGAAAACCCCCAAATTCCTAAATCTCCCTAATGATGGAAACCTCAGGAGAAATCGTACTTTTATGTTAAAGTGTTGTTTAAAAAAAAAATAGCTGGGCAGTGATGGTGCACGCCTTTAATCCCAGCACTTGGGAGACAGAGGCAAGCGGATTTCTGAGTTCAAGACCAGCCTGGTCTACAGAGTGAGTTCTTGGACAACCAGGGCTATACAGAGAAACCCTGTCTCGAAAAACCAAAAGAGAAAAAAACAAAAACAAAAATGTCTCATTCAGGCACTGTTTGTGATCGGACCTCTTTTCACCTGGAAGATGCTGTTCGCTTTGAGGCAGGGGCATCTTTTCCCCCTCAGTGAATCCTTTTGAGGATACTCTCACAGACCTGCCCTAGGCTAATCTCTCAGCTGATTCCAGGTACAATCAGGTTGACAATTAATTAAACATCACACCTATCTATTATTATTGTTTCTGAATTTCTGTTCCCTATCCCCCAACACACACACACAAACCACACAAGCACATGCACACACACATGCTCACACACTTTTCTTTGAGACAGGTTCTCACTGTGTAGCCCTCATGCAGGGCCAGCCCAGCTGCCTGGAACTCCCTTTGTAGATTAGACTCACCCTGAATACACAGAGATCCAAACGCCTCTGCCTCTCGAGTGCTATTAAAGGCTGCACCATCATGCCTGGCATACTTCTGTTAAAAATTTATTTTTTGCCGGGCATGGTGCCGCACGCCTTTAATCCTGACTGTCCTGGAACTCACTTTGTAGACCAGGCTGGCCTCCAACTCAGAAATCTGCCTGCCTCTGTCTCCCAAGTGCTGGGATTAAAGACTTGTGCCACCAAGCCCCGGCTTCTTGTTCTTTCTACTTGGGAGTGTATACATTGTGTCTTCACAGTGCCTGTGGACTGAGTGCTCTTCTTTACTGTGACACAATACCCAGAGAAAACCAATTAAGGAGAGGGTTATTTTGACCCCCAGTTGCAGAGGTCTTAGCCCAACAAGGTGGGGAGGAAAGGGGGAGGGAGAGGCAGAGGAGGTGGGAAGAGAGAGGTCTGATTTAGGACTTTTCCTTTTACTCAGTTCCAGCCTTTCAGGGCCAGACTTCCTTCCTCTGCTAACCCTCCCTGGAAAGAACACACTCAGAGCTGTGATATATTTATTAATCTCCTGGGTGCTTCTTAACCCAGTAAGTTGGCCGTCCCTTTACCAGCAGACTGTCTAAATTCAAAGCATGTCTGTAGTACAGCTGTGTCCTCTAGGTTGGCCATGACTCTACTGCCTTGAAGCAGAGCAGCTATGACAATCTGCAAGCCTCCCTGGTACATCAGGCACTAACAGTCTTTTATGAGGGTCACAACACTCTGGAGGTTCATTAGCGCCTCCCCAGGATTCCGATAGCTACTATTTAAGAGGTGACAGTTGTCTGGGGTGGGATGTGGTGGTATAGCTGCCCAAGTCACCAATGCCTCTCTAAGTAACCCTGGTATACTAACATTTTCCTGGCCGGTAATGGGTAAACTTCTTTTTTTCTTTTTTGGGTAAACTTCTTGTTTGCTCCTGTAGGTGCCCTCTTTATCTGTGGTGAATTGCTTTTTCTTTATGTCTCCCAGGAAAAGAAAATAGAATATCTCACCTTTCCTTTCCTGTGAATACAATGACATATCTTAGAATATCTTTTGAAAGCCCAGAGATGATGGCCTACGCCATTAATCCCAGCACTGTGGTGGCAGAGGCAGGTGGATCTCTCAAGTCAAGGCCAGCCTGGTCTACATTCAGGGAGCAAGTTCCCTAACAGTAGAGACTACACAGACCCTCTTTTGAGACCATAAGCTACTCAAAGACTCCGTGCTACCCAGGGCCCAATGACCTGGAAGTTAAGCCTCAGATGCCAAGAAAGCCACCACTGGCAGAAGCAGAAGGCTCAGTTTTTGTCCTTGGTGTGGTGTTGAAATTATACTCATTGTGTTGGGAACACTGGGTGTGCCTTCCAAATTTGGGAAGCCTTTTCTTGGTCTGGGGAGATAACTCATTTGGGAAAGCACTGGCCACACAGGCATGAAGACCCAAGTCAGAATGCCAGTGACTGACAGGTCTATAATTCAAGCACTTCTGTGGTCAGATAGGAAGCAGAGACAGGAGAATCAGAAGCTCAGGGGCCAGAGAGCTGTCACACCTTACTTCAGTGAGGGTGGAATGTGAGAATTCAGGTTCCAGGTTGTCCTCTGACCTCCACATGCACTGGGGACACATGCACGCTTGTGGTCACACACAGAAAAAATTTAAATCCTTTCTCTTACTGTTTATTTTTCTTTCCTCCTTTCTTTCTATAATTCCTACTAGTCTGGTATAGAATCCCAAGGCACTGGTCATTTTCACCTAACACTGTAGACCAGCCACAGGGTCTTCAGATAGGAAAGCATCCAGTGCTGCTAGATGTAACAATGTGGCTGGCTTCACATCACCTTTTAATCTTGTTTCCCTTCTCTTAGAGCTTTTTGTAATTCTTACCCCCACCCCCACCCCTGCCCTGAGACAGGGTTTCTCTGTGTTTCCCTAGCTGTCCTGGAACTCTCTCTGTGGACCAGACTGGCTTTAAACTCAGAGACCCACCTGCCATGTCCTGACGAAGGGTGGGCACCACCACCGTCTGGCCAACCTCATTCTTTTGATGAGTCTGGGTTATCTCAGTGCCACATTCTTTCCCACTGAATTGCCTTCGCCTGGTCAGACAGACAAACAAACAAACAAACAAACAAACCCACAGCTGAAGCTGTGGGTGAGCTGGCTAGCTTTTTAATTCCAGCACTTGAGAGGCCAGAATCAAGAGGATACCTTTAAGTTCCAGACAGCCAGGGTACATAGTGCAGTGTCTCAGAAAACAGTAATGGGCTCTGGCAAGATGGCTCTGCGGTTAAGCTCACTTAGTGCTCTTGCAGAGGACATGGGCTTGATTCCAGCACCCACATGGTGGCTCTTGACCCTCTGTTACTCCAGGTCTGATGCCCTCTTCTGGTCTCTGTGGGCACCAGGAACATAAGGCGTTACACAGACATATATCCAGGCAAACACTCATACATATGAAATAAAATGAATACATTTTTAAAAATTGACTGTAATATAAGGGTTGGAGTGGGTCTGGATTCAATTCTGTTAATTTAGCGTGCTACTAAGTGTTGAGTTGTCTCTAGCTCGTTTATTTGTGATTATTGTGCTAGTACCATGGTGTCTTAATAATTGTAACTTTAAAAATAATTATTATTGGGCTGGAGAGATGGCTCAGTAGTTAAGAGCACTGACTGTTCTTCCAGAGGTCCTGAGTTCAATTCCCAGCAACCACATGGTAGCTCACAACCATCTGGAAATGGGATCTGATGCCCCCTTCTGCTGTGGCTGAAGACAGCAACAATGTACTCATTAAAATAAATAAATATATAAAATAAATCTTGGGGCTGGTGAGATGGCTCAGTGGGTAAAAGCACCCGACTGCTCTTCCGAAGGTCCAGAGTTCAAATCTCAGCAACCACATGGTGGCTCATAACCATCCGTAACAAGATCTGACACCCTCTTCTGGAGTGTCTGAAGACTGCTACAGTGTACTTACATATAATAAATAAATAAATCTTTAAAAAAAACCTTAAAATGATAATAACAACTATTATTATTATTATTATTACTACTACTACTATTTCTGGGCATTTTGCGCATAAACATGTGTGGCGGTTTGGATGAGTTTGGCTCCCATGGGTTCCTATCTTTCAGTGCGTGGTTCCCGGTTTGGTGGACTATTAGGAAGGATCAGAAGGTATGGTCTTGTCAAAGGAGGTGCGGCCTTGTTGGGGAAAATACGCCAGTGGGCTTTGAGATTTCAAGGTGTGTGCCACCAGCACCTGACTGGCTTGCGGTTTTGAAAGTGCAGGTCGGGCCCCAGGCTCTCTGTCTGCAGCTTGGGGATCAAGTCTAGCTCTCAGCTACTACTCCATGGCCATGCCACCATGCTTCCCACCGTGATGATTAGGAACTGATCCTCTGCAGTAGTGAGCAAGGCCCCAAATCCAGGTTTCCTTTTTTAAGTTAGCTTATTTGTGGTTTTATCATAGCAATAGAAATGTATCCAAGACAGCGCATCAGAGTTCAAAGAAACCTCCATGCGGGCCTGAAGAGGTCTTCAGATCCCCTGGGAATGAGGTTAGAGATGGTTGTGAGGCGCTGCCTGCTGCTGGGAATTGACCCCAGGTGAGTCACCCCTGAATCACTAAGCCATCTCTTCACACCTCAGGACTGCAGTCTTTTTTTTTTTTTTTTTTTAAACATGGTTTATCTATGTAGTCATCCTTATGTCCTGGATCTCACTTTGTAGACCAGGCTGGCCTTGAACTCAGCGATCCTCCTGCCCCTGCCCGCAGAGTGCTGGGATTGACAGTGTGAGCCACCATGCCCAGTGGTGTTTGTAGTTTTGTACTGAGTTTTGAGATCAAGAGCTGTAAATGTCCAGGTTTGTCCCACTGCCCAGCATCTCTACGGTTCATCGGATGCATTGGAGTTCCTCGACTTAGCATAGACTTCCTAGGAATTTATTTTGTTGTGTGGTGCTAGGGGTTCATCTTAGAGTCTCACATAGGCAGGGCAACTGTGCTACTGCCCTTCTGTGCTGGTTACTTGACACAGCCTAGAATCACCAGGTAAAGGCCAGTCTGATGCAAGTAGGGGCTTGTCTGGGTTGCCTTAACCGATGTGGGAAGAACCAGGCTGAAAGCAGCAGCGACATTCCCTGGGTTTGAACCATTTTTAAGCCCCATTCTGCTTTAAAAATGTCTTATTCAGCCGGGTGCTGAATAAGACATTTTTAAAGGGTGGTACATGCCTTTAATCCCAGCACTC
>NC_034596.1:105577514-105583259 GCF_900095145.1 Mus pahari | reverse complement strand
ATAAAATAAAATTAAAAAAAATAAAAGTTCTTGTAGGGCACCCAGAAACAGGGACCACCAATGCAGCACAGTATTCCACACACACAGCATTCTGTTATCCTGTGCAGTTGGACAACTGGGACGATTGTGACTAATGCTGCTATAATATCAACGGACAAGCTGCTACTTGGAGGTGTACTTCTTTCACTCCTGGGTGTGTTCCGAGCAGCGGGATTGCTCACTTCCTTGGTATCCCTGTGTTTAAGCTCTGGGAGACCGGAAACACACTTTCTAAAGCTGGAGCACCATCTTACTCTCCCCCCAGCAGTGTGTGTGCAAGATGGTCCCCACTACCCACAGTCTCTGCCTGGTCTCTTTTGTCTTTGCCACCTGCATGGATAAATCACAGGCTAGGTAGCACAACTTAACAGACTTTCCCTCTCCCATGGCAACGTCACTGTCTAATGCAATCTGTTTCTTTGGCTTAAGGCTATATCACTCTAATTTCTGCCTTTGTTTATCATCACCCCTGTGTGTGTGTGTATGTGTGTGTGTGTGTGTGTGTGTGTGTGTGGTACACTTGTAACCATAGCAATTGGAAGGCAGAGAGGTGAGAATACTGAGGTCTGAGGTCAGCTTGGGAAGCATAGCCAGAGCTTGTCAGAGCTGAAACAAGCAAGCCACACTGCGCGTGCTTCTTTCTCAGGATGGCACCGGCAATTAAATCTGCAAAGCAGTGAGATGATTCAGGGGAAGCTTCTTGCTTCAAGCTCCCTACACCTTTTGCCATATAAGGTAACACACAGGTTGTGAGATTTGGTGTGGAGTGGAACCACGATGTTGTGAAAGATGTTGGTACCTTCTCATGGGGAAATGTGTGCACACATCCTTTGTCCAGTTTTCTTTTTTTTTTTTAAGATTTATTTATTTATTTATTTATTTATTATATGTAAGTACACTGTAGCTGTCTTCAGACACTCCAGAAGAGGGAGTCAGATCTCATTACGGATGATTGTGAGCCACCATGTAGTTGCTGGGATTTGAACTCAGGACCTTCGGAAGAGCAGTCAGTCGGGTGCTCTTACCCACTGAGCCATCTCACCAGTCCCCCCTTTGTCTAGTTTTCAAGCTACTTGTTCCTCATTATTGATTTGTAAGTTCCTTATACACCAGTGATATCTGGAAGGAGGATGAAACAGGAAGTGGCAGGAACCAACTCCTTGTCTGGATGATGTCACAGCAGAATCTGTCGGATGTGACTGTCGTGATGCCTGGAGTCTGCTGGAAAGTTTGCAGTTTCCAGACTGAGGCTTGAGCTGCTCACTTCCTCTGACATACTGTGGTAGGATACTAGGGACCTGTAACTGTGTGAATGTGGGTGTATTTACCCGTGTGTGCACATGTGGAGGACAAAAATTGATGTCCAGTGTCTTCCTATATTTGGTACAACATATTGATGTCTGATGTCTTCCTATATATGATGTCTGATGTGTTCCTATATGCAGTAAGTTATATTAATGTCCAGTGTCTTCCTATGTCAATATGGTATATTGTTGCACTCTTATTTTTTTGAGGCACTGGAGCTCACTGCTTTGGCTAGATTGACTGGCCCGTGAGCTCCCATGACCTGTCCCTACTCTCCAGTGCTGGGGTTACTCACTCGTGCCACCAAGTCTGGCTTTTATATGGATTCTGAGGATTCAAACTTAAGTCCTCATGACTGAACAGCAAGCACCTTACCCATTGAACTAGCAAGTCAGCCCCATGGGTAATATAATGGGCAGAAAAGTATTGTCTCACTGGACTGGAGCCAGTCCACCATTGTGTGGGGGTCAGCATCTGGTAAGGGCCTTCTTGCCTGAAAAAGGAGCAGAAAGAAGGGCAGAAAAAGAGAATAAGAGGTTATTGTTGTTTTGTTTTTAAACTAAATGAGGAGAGAGATCATGTGAAAAAAAAACAATGGCTGAGAAGTTTTTTTTTTTTTTTTTTTTGTTTTTCGAGACAGGGTTTCTCTGTATAGCTCTGACTGTCCTGTCCTGGAACTCACTTTGTAGACTAGGTTGGCCTCAAACTCAGAAATCTACCTGCCTCTACCTCCTGAGTGCTGGGATTAAAGGTGTGCGCCACCACGCCCGGCTGAGAACTTCTTAATTGTGATGAAATACAAAATAGTAGTAGTAGTAGTAGTGATGATGATGATGATGATGATGATGATGATGATGATGATGATGATGAGAGATTCTACTGAGACCCAGATGGCCAGGAAATGCTCCGCTGTCCTCAAGAGCGCCCTGAGAAGGGAGATGCTCATTTCCACTGTCATAATTCTTCCCTCACTGAGCTGCTAACCAAGAGCCACCACAGTCAACCAGGCCATACCCTATAGCTTCACAGTGCCCATGGGAGATAATGGGAATCTGCCAGATGTACCCAGTAACACCCAGGCCCTTCAGGGCTGAAGCCTAGAGTGTCCGGAGAACCTACAAATACTCCCACTGATGGAAGAGGTCCCTTTCCCTGTGTAACAACCAATCTACCCTAAAAGGAGATTCTAGCTCTTAGGAGGCAGAGGTGAGAGGGTGGAAATGGCTAGCCTGAATGACATAGCAAGCTTGGGTCCACCCTGGTCTCTAAATAACAAACAAAAAGGAAAAAATAAAGCAAAATAAGAAGACACTGCATCCTCATCCCTAAATAGGAAGTCTTCATGTTCTGTAAACTAAATCAGATTCAAAGGACCAAATGCTGCGGTTTTCTTCAACATGCAGAGATCAGCTTTGTTTACATGGTGGCAACAAAACTAGAGAGGGCTGGCTGTGCGGGAGGAGGAGAGCAGGGCGTGAGGGAAGTGAGCCCAGAGGAGGCAGGAGGATCAACCATCATACAGAAGCAGCTTGCTGCGGCTCTGGGGAAGGAAGAGGTCACTGGGCACGGGGTGGGGGGTAGGGGGTGGGGGTGAGAGGGAGGACTGGGGAGATGGCTCACTGTGGGGGGGACTGGGGAGATGGCTCAGGGGTGTGTGGGGGGACTGGGGAGATGGCTCACTGGGGGGAGGGACTGGGGAGATGGCTCACTGGCTCAGAGAGCTTCTCAGCACCCAGGTGGCGGCTCACAACTGTTGACTTCATAACTTCAGTTCCGTGACATGTAACGCCTCCTGACCTCCAGGGTGACCAAGCACACACATGGTATACATACATGCAGGTAGAATCTTCATAAACACAAGATCATTGATAATTTTTTTTAATGTTTTTTTATTTTTTATTTTTTTTTAAGATTTATTTATTTATTATATGTAAGTACACTGTAGCTGTCTTCAGACACTCCAGAAGAGGGAGTGTCAGATCTTGTTACGGATGGTTATAAGCCACCATGTGGTTGCTGGGATTTGAACTCCGGACCTTCGGAAGAGCAGTCGGGTGCTCTTAACCACTGAGCCATCTCACCAGCCCCCATTGATAATTTTTTAAGGAGGCCACGGGAACTGCGGAGAGTGAAGTGCACTCTCTCCTCAGAATACACACGTGAACCAGGTATAATGGAGAATCCAGTGACATAGGAGCTTTGCACAACACAGCAAACCATCTACAGCCAACAGAGGCACACAGGCCACTACCCAGGAAAGACAGTAAACAGCTCACAAGGACACAGAGACCTTCTCCAGGACAAGACATATGGAGAGGTGTGCACAAATCCAGGTCTGATGTATTTTAAAAGCTGTGCACAGGGTCTCTTTGCCCACAAAAGGAGGGTGTGAGAGCTCAAAAAGATCAAGTCAGGGATGGTTGAAGCACTCAGGAGGCAAGGCAGGAGACTGGAGAGTTCCAAGCCTCCCTGGCCTGTGCAAGGGCCCCTCTCCAGGGAATAGAAGTCCTATGAATAATGTCCATTACAGTTTTGATTTATGGTTTATTATGTATTATATATGCATTCTTCAGTATATGCCAAATATATTGCAAAGAAAAACAAGAAAAATGTGCATGCCTTTAACAGCCAGAGCTATACAGAGAAACCCTGTCTCGAAAAACCAAAAAAGAAAGAAAGAAGAAAGAAAAAGAAAAAAAGAAGAAAAAAATCTCTAAGGGAGAGGGGAAGCAAGATAATTCTTTTTTTTTTTTTTTTTCGGTTTTTTGAGACAGGGTTTCTCTGTATAGCTCTGGCTGTCCTGGAACTCACTCTGTTGACCAGCAGGCTGGCCCCGAACTCAGAGATCCGCCTGCCTCTGCCTCCCGAGTGTTGGGATTAAAGGTGTGCACCACCATGCCCGGCTTTGAATACTTTCATATATGAAGACCCAGGTCTTCACTGTTAGGGAAAAACGAGCGGTGCCCTGGGATTCTATATTCAGCTAACTTATCAATGAAACAAAGAGCAGAATAAAGAGGCATGTCAAACCTACCCACTGTGGAAGATTAGATCATTGCCCCAAAATACTCATTCCCTCACCTTGATTTCCAAGGAGCATGCCTTGGCTCCGTCAGGGTGGGGCTTAGCCATGCAACTTGTTTTGATCAACAAAATGTAAGAGATGTAACTCAGATAGAGGCTTGA
Organism: Mus pahari; assembly: GCF_900095145.1. Taxonomy (NCBI): domain Eukaryota; kingdom Metazoa; phylum Chordata; class Mammalia; order Rodentia; family Muridae; genus Mus; species Mus pahari. Next base: position 105,578,729 of record NC_034596.1, on the reverse strand, counting down.
GCTATGCTCCTCATAGGCTTGGGCGTGACTTTTACCTCCAGAAACATCCTTCATGTTGAAATAAAATGAAGACAAGCCTAGAGTCAAGTCCAGCCAAGTCCTGGGAGATCGGGTGAGCCAAAGATAAGCTGTAGGTTTGTAGAAAGAAAGCAATATTTCTTTGTCACTGAGGTTTATGGTAGTTTGCTGTGCAACAAGAGCAAAGGAATTGCTGGGCAATGTGGCACACACGTGCAAGTGCACATGCGCGCGCGCACACACACATACACACAAGAACATAGATATTACATAGATATTTTCTAACTTGTTGAACTACTTGTCGGAGTAGGGTTAAAGGGTACATACCTTTAATGCCAGCACTCAGGAGGCAGAGGGCTATACCTATGAGTTAGAGGCCAGCCCAGACTACATAGAGAGTTCCCTGATACCCAGGGCTATATAGAGAGAACCTGTCTCCAAAATAACAATGACAACAACAACAAACAAACCAAGTCACACAGTGTAAGAAAACATCACCCCCCACCGACATTTCTTTGGAAGCTATTTGGAGATTTGAGAGGACAGAGAGGGGAACATGTGGGACATCAGAAACAGGACTCAGTTCTTCAGAGTAAGAAGGAAGATCCAGGAAATAGCACTGGGCCACAGATGGGCACTGGGAAGTGATATTGCTGAGAGAAAGACATTGGGACAGAACTCCCCAAGTTCTGCTGTATCCCTGGGATTCTAGAAGAGCATGCAGAAGAAGGGAGGGAACGCAAGGAGGGAAGGACAGGAGGATGCTGGTGGAAGTCAGATGAGAAAAACGTGACGACTCATGCTTGTAACCCAACACTGGGGATGTGGAGGCTGGAGGGAAAGTACTTCAAGACTATATACTAAGTTCAAGACTCCCCTGTGAAGATGGCTCGGTTGATAAAGTGCCTGCCCTGCAAACTGAGGATTCAAACTTGGGTCCCAAGCACCGGTGTAAAAAGCCTGCCGGGGCCACACGTGTCCATAACTCAGCTCCAGGTTCATTAAGAGAACCTATCTCTCTAATAAAAAAAAAAAAAGAAAGAAGGATGGAAGTAAGGAAGAAAGAAAAGAGAGAAGGATGGAAGGAAGAAAGGAAGAAAGAAATGAAAGAAGGAAGAAAGGAAAGAAGGAAGGAAGAAAGAAAAGGAGGGAGGAAGGAAGGAAGTTGGCAGTGATTTTTTTTTTTTTCTTTTTTTT
>NC_034596.1:105571319-105576204 GCF_900095145.1 Mus pahari | reverse complement strand
CACTTTGTAGACCAGGCTGGCCTCGAACTCAGAAATCTGCCTGCCTCTGCCTCCCGAGTGCTGGGATTAAAGGCGTGTGCCACCACGCCCGGCCACAGTCAGTGCTCTTATCCACTGAGCCATCTTGCCAGCCTGTCTCCTATGATCTTAATGAAGCTGGATTTCCTCCCCAACCCCGAGTCAGGGCTTCTCTGTGTATCTTTGGGTGTCCTGGAATTTGCTCTGTAGACCAGGCTGGCCTCGAACTCAGAGACTCTCCTGCCTCTCTGTCTTCCAGGTGCTGGAATTCCTGGTGTGTGCTACCACTCCTGTTTTTAAAGAATTTGTTTTTGTTTTTTGTTTTGTAAGCAGGGTCTTTCTACATAGCCATGGCTGTCCTGGACCTCACTCTGTAAGCCACCTTGGCCTCTAACTCACAGAGATCCGTTTGCCTCTGCCCCCAAGTGCTGGGATTAGAGGTGCTACCATGCCCAGCTAAGGAATTTTCTATGATTTATTTTTATTTGAATTACATGTAGATGTGTGAGTATGAGTGTGTGTGAAGGACTAGCGATCAACAGATGCACAGTCAGGGTGGGCCTTCCTGCCACAATGCCCGCAGACATGTTCAGAGATGTGTCTCCTAGGAGCTTCTAAATCTGGTTGACAAGATCATCACAGGACACTCATAACTGTGTAATGCCTTTAAAATACCACTTCCTGACAGTGATGGCTCATACCTTTAATCCCAGCACTCAGGAGGCAGAGACAGGGAGTCTCTATGAATGTGAAGCCTGCCTGGTCTACAGAATGAATTCCAAGATAGCCAGGGCTACACAGAGAGAAACCTTGTCTTGAAAAATCAACCAACCAACCAAAGTTATCACTTTCCTTTCCATTCACATACTGGCATTTTAAAGCCAGATTTTCTTCAGTTCCCAAACAAAATAATTAAAAATAAAACAAATGAAACACACAGAGCAGGGAAGAGATCCTTCTGTACGGTTAAACCAAATTAAAGAGCTGAAAATTGCTTTTTATTACTATTATTTAACTTTTTAACTTTTTTTTTTTTTTTCGAGATAGGGTTTCTCTGTGTAGCCCTGGCTGTCCTGGAACTCACTCTGTAGACCAGGCTGGCCTCGAACTCAGTAATCTGCCTGCCTCTGCCTTCTGAGTGCTGGGATTAAAGGTGTGCGCCACCATGCCCGGCCTACTTTTTAACTTTTTAAAAAATATTTTATTTGTGTACACTGTGGGTATTGGATCTCATTACAGTTGGTTGTGAGCCACCATGTGGCTGCTGGGAATTGAACTCAGGACCTCTGGAAAAGTAGTCAGTGCTCTTAACTGCTGAGCCATCTCTCCAGCCCCACTTTTTAACTTTTTTTGTTTGTTTGTTTTTTGTTTTTTTTGAGGCAGGGTTTCTCTGTAAAGCCCTGGCTGTCCTGGAACTCACTTTGTAGACCAGGCTGGCCTCGAACTCAGAAATCCGCCTGCCTCTGCCTCCCGAGTGCTGGACTTTTTAATTTTTTTAAAGATAGTCTTACTACATATCCCTGGCTGGCCTGGAACTTGTGGGTCAAGTGAACTGTGCCACCAGACAGAAGGACTGGTAAGTCTAACAGGCTCAGATCCTGGGGAATCTCAGAATTGAGAATGGCAGGAGTGGAGCCAGCTCCCTGCCCAACTACCTGATCTGGAACCTGTAACCATGACACCCCAGTGAGAGGACCGTGGCAATCAGTTGCCCTCCTTCCCAACTGGAAACACGGATTGAGGACCCCCATAATGGACTGTGTTCTGCCTCTCCTGAGCAGCTTGTCAGTAGTGCTTGGGCACCCCAGCAGAAAAGACAGACAGGTGGGAACTCACTACTTAGACCAGGCTGGCCCTGAACTCAGAGATCTGCCTGCCTCTGCCTTCTAGTGCTGGAACTAAAATGTATGTGACCATGCCTCACTTAGCTTTTAAATTTTTGTGGGTTTTGTTTGAGACAGTCTTACTAAGTAACTCTGGCTGTCCTGGAACTCACTATGTATAGACTAGGCTGCTCTCAAATTCACAGAAATCCACTTGCCTCTGCCTCCCAAGTGCTGTAATTAAATGTGCTGCCCTGCTCAGCTTTGTATTTTATTTTTATTTTGTTTATATGGAAGTCACACTATGGTGCCCATGCCAATACCAAGTTTGTGGGTTTTAATCTTTGCAGCCTGTCACATTACTATTAGTACACTGTTTTAGCTAAGGCTCTTGCTACCGAGCTTTACAGCTTGAGTTCAGTTCCTCAGAAGAACACTCTTACAAGTTGTTCTCTGATTCCCCCCACATTAAAAAATAGAATCCAGGGGCTGGAGAGATAGCTCAGTGGTTAAGAGCACTTACTGCTTTTCCAGAGGACCTAGGTTCAAATACCAGCACTCACATGGCAGCTCCAACTGTCTGTAACTCCAAGATCTGACACTCACACACAGACATACATGCAGGTAAAACACCAATTCACATGGAAAGAGGAAGAGGAGGAGGAGGAGGGGAAGGGGGAGGGGGAGGGGAAGAAAGAAGAAAAATAGAATGGTAGCTAGGCATGGTGATCAGTCTCCAGGACTTGTGGAGAGGAAGAAGCCTCATAGCTCAGGGTCCTGGAGGTTGGGAAGCCCAAATGCTTACCGAAGGCAAAGGTGGGGCCTTCTCAAAGCACCCCCCCCCCCCCAGACACCACTGACATAGGAGCTTCAGAATCTTTCTCCAAACATGGAGAGCAGCACACATCCTCAGCTGTGCTGTCTGGGGCAAGCAGCTGGGCTCTGCTGCCTGCTCTGCTGTTCAGCCTTCTTTTGCTGCTGATCCAGTTTAAAACAGTTGTCCTGAACCGAGAATGTAAGGATTGGATCCTCATTCCCAAGCGCTTAAATCTGCTGCCTCCAAACACTAGTGCAGCCCAGGAAGCAGCACTGTACTACTTCCTCCTAGTGGTAGAAGGTGCCAGGTGCAAAAATCTACCTTTTACTTCAGCAGGCCTCGCTCAGAAAGGTCAGATTCATAAGAACATGGAGGCTCCAGATGAGTTCTCGCTGTCCTTCAGAGCAAGAACATCTTATGTCGGCCTTCTCACCTGCTTATCAGCTCCATCATAGTACAGTGCAGCAGTGTTCCGTCTTACAAATAGGTCAAGTCCCTTAGAGATTCATGACAGAAGTATAGCTCTACAGAAGCTGGATGGATACTGGTGCCTTCTCACAGGGACCTATATAGCTGAGCAGTTGGGCAGCAGCCCCAGGGCTTGACAAGTCCACCTGCCACTGCTTCACTGGATCACTTGTGGACCCAACTGCCTTCATTTAAGTTCCTAGAAGTAGAGCCTGCAAGCAGGGATTCATTATATATTGCTCTAAGGAGAAAGTATATAAGGAAGCAGGATTGGGTCAAGAAAAGATGTAAGCAGAGCTTGAGGGAGGGCTATACTAGTCAGGGTTCTCTAAAGGAACAGAGCTTATGTATGTGTATGTCTTATTAGAATGGCTTCAAGCTGTGGACCAGCAAGTCTAACAATGGCTGTCTACCAACAGAGCTCCAAGAATCCAATAGGTTTCAACTGGTCTTCAATATATGCTGGAATTCCAAAGAAGTAGGTTCTAACACCAGTGCTAGGAAGCAGAAAACAACTTTGTTTCTTCCATGTAGTTTTTCTGGCTGCCAGTAGAAAATGTAGCCCAGATAGATCCATTTTTCCACCTCAAACAATCTGGATTAAAGCTTTATCTTTCCCCCTCAAAAGATTTGGATGAAAAGTGGGTTTTTGCCGGGCATGGTGGCACACACCTTTAATCCCAGCACTCAGGAGGCAGAGGCAGGAGGATTTCTGAGTTCGAGGCCAGCCTGGTCTACAAAATGAGTTCCAGGACAGCCAGGGCTATACAGAGAAACCCTGCCTCGAAAAACAAACAAACAAACAAACAAAAAAAAAAAAGTGGGTTTTCCCACTTCAAGTCACGGCTTGCTATCTTCTCAAACATGTCCACTTTCTGCTGAGGCACTTCTCTGCAGAGGAGTGCAGCTTGAAGCCAAAGAAGAGGTGGGATGTGTACAGAGAGCACCACCAACAGCGAAAAAAAATTTCTTTGGTGGAAATCCCAGGGAACCTTCAAGTGACCATTTCCCAGATACATTCCCTCATATTCAAGCTGTGCTGACCTAGGTTCAATTCCTAGCGCCTACATGGTATCTCTGCAACCCCAGTTCCAGAGGATCTGACATCCTAACAGACATGCACAGGTAAAACACAGGAAGGGAAAACAATATTACTACCATAGGTGGGCATAAGCCCCAAATTTACAAGATCCATAAGGGGAGAAATGAGTTTAGCTAACCATTTACTAAGGACAATTCCACTCAAGAGAGTATCATTAACATAGGAGGCTGGGGAAGTGGTTGAAAGCTCAGCACTGACTGCTCTTCTGAAGGTCCAGAGTTCAAATTCCAGCAACCACATGGTGGCTCATGGTGGCTTATCTGTAATAAGATCTGACGCTCTCCTGGTATGTCTGAAGACAGTGTACTTACATATAATAAAAAAACAAACAAAAAAAGACCTTAGATCTCCAGGACTACAATGGAGACTTGTAATAGCTATGCCCTGGCCTCTATTGTGTAAATATAACACGAATGCCCATACAAAAGTCTAGGTATGGTGGCACATTAGTAGCATTTGAGAGGTGATACCAAGAGTTCAAGGGCAGTCTCAGTGCCCACATGTTAGGCCTTGATGAAACCAGGGGATAAGACAGGCTAGACTCATTGGAGTCAGAATTCCCTAGCAAGCTTTTTTTTTTTTTTTGGGGGGGGGGGGTTTCGGAGACAGGGTTTCTCTGTATAGAGATGGGTATCGGCCTGGTTACTGCCTCATTAA
>NC_034596.1:105556008-105569623 GCF_900095145.1 Mus pahari | reverse complement strand
GTCACACTGTCATTTAATCATCAAATTTCCTTAGAATGACAAGAATTGTCAATTTGCCAATCTGAATGGACTGGGACTGGAGATACAACTTTCAAAATACTTCATTTCTTAATGGCCGAGTAAGGTCATTATATTTGTTTGCATTCTTCAAGTTTTCAGTACCTAACAACCTATCAAACTCAAGGAGCCTAAATTAAATGGTGTAACATCCTAAAAGTAGCCAATTACTTCAGTATAAGCCATTCATAGCCCAAAGTCTGAAGAATGACCAAAATCAAATCTTTATTTTTTATAACTGTATAAATGTGATCCAAATGTGTCCACCACTAGGTTTTTCCGAAAGAAACATGCTATAAATAAGCAAACTACATACAACTGCTCACTGATATGTATGGACTCCCTAGTTGTCTCATTGGGCTTAATTATAGACCACTCACAGTAATAGCTTTTTAGTATCAAGTGTAGCATGATGTTAAGCCACTTTAGCTCTTGCACATACATGTTGCACTTCTGGCTGATAATGGAGAAAAATTTGCAGCATTACACTGTTAAGCTAAGTTGCATTCATCCTTTTAAATGGCGTCAATATCAATGTCATCATCCTTGTTGTCAGACTTCACAGTTTCAACTTTTGGTACACTGGCAGTTTTCGAATATACCACCTGGTAATACAAACGAAGGACTATATATTATTTCCATTTTTTTTTTCATTTGAGAGAATTACAGTATTTTCATTTCCCTTTAAACCTTCCCCCCCAGCCATGAATTTTTTTTTAATTTTTGATTTTCTGAGATAGGGTTTCTTTGTATAACACCTGATTGTCCTGGAAATCAGGAGATCCTCTGCCTGAGTGCTAGGACTAAAGGGTATATGCCATCATATCTGGCTTTATTTTTATAGATTATGTATATGTAAGGGGAATGTCAATCATTGAAATTGAATATAATTACTTTCTAGGGCTGGAAGAAGGCTCAAGGTTAGACATGCTTGCTTACCTAGTATGCTCACGCTCCTGAACTACATATAAAAAGCTACTTCCTCAGCCGGGCGTGGTGGCGCACGCCTTTAATCCCAGCACTTGGAAGGCAGGGGGATTTCTGAGTTCAAGGCCAGCCTGGTCTACTGAGTGAGTCTCAGGACAGCCAGGACTATACAGAGAAACCCTGTCTTGAAAACCAAAAAAAACCAAAACACCAAAAAACCAAACAAAAACTACCCCCTCCACCCACAGAAAGATCGCATTTTGTTGTATCCTTAAACTGAAATTTGGAACTACCCCAATTGCCTAGTCATACCACTACCCTTAAATCTATCCCCTTCTCCAAAATTGCTGGGTAGTGCTGGCAGTGCCTATCTCTAATCCTAGCACTCCAGAGGCACAGGCAATTCTCAAGTTATAGGACAGCCAGAGTCAAACACACACACACAAAACCCTGCTTGTGCGTGTGTGTAGATCTCTAATGCCCATAGCCAACCAAGTACTCAATAACATGTTTTTTTAGTATTTACCTCAATATTTTCGTCTTCGTCTTCTTCCTCACCACCAGAAGATTCTTCCTCTGCTTCCTTCAACCATTTAATAAATGGCTCTGCTTTGACACGAATCTCTTTGGCAAGTTCTTTTGAGACATATTTCTTAGAGGCCTAGAAAAGCCCAGAATTTTCTCAGTGAAGACTTGAAGATATAATTTAAATTACTTGTACAATTAATGAGCTATTTAAAGAGCTTAGCTCATACCCCAATTTTCAGTAGACAAGAGATTGTCAAAATAATCTCTGCTGCCTTAACTATAAAGGGATTTACAATTCAACTTAATGTAGACAAGACTAGGTATTAGACACAACTTCTTCATAATCTATGCCCCAGTAGCTGTTTGAATGCTTCTAAAGTGCTGTAATTTATATGCTCCTTACCTTTTCTGACCAGCTGATAATGACCTCCTCTTCTAAAAGGTCTGCATCATACATCTCCTTCAAGATATGTGGAATCTTGGAGATCAGCTGAGCTTGATGCATTGCTACCACACATTCCAAACCATGAAGAAGGTACCGCTGAGCCTTTTTGTTGTTATGACAAAACTGCAGGTAACAGCATCAACAATCATTTACAGCTCTTCAATTCTGTATCTAAGCACATTTACTTTCTCAAAGAATAGCCTATGAAACAGTGGCTCAAAAAGGTCAATGCAGATACCCTTATCATTTGCAGGTGCTCCCAGACTCGGTAAAAAGTGGGGATTATCTATTTTCAGGATGATAATACAATGGTCTGAACCAATTTAAAGCTATAGCCCTAAGGTGACAATCAAGGATAATAAACTTAAAATAATGTCTCTTACTCTTAGAAAATGGCGCCTGTATTTCTTGATTTGCTCTCTTATCTTCTCATCAAAGAGAACCTCTGTCAAAACAAGCGGCCCCATGGCTTTTACATCCAGCCTTTCTGCCTCAGCCACAATTTCTTTATCAGATGAATCAATAATGCCCTCTTCTTTCTTTTTCTGGAAAAAAAATTATTTCAATAAAATATAGGCATATTTTGCTATGCTTGAGAGCTGTCCTTCTCCTCTAGGGTTTCTATCCAATATATCACTTGCCAAAGACAGTTCCACACCCACTGTACATCTTCCAATACATTTCTTGAATAAGCAAGGAAGTAAACACAAGCCTTCTATTAATATTCAAAGAATGGTAGGGTGCAGTAGCACATTCCTTTTATCTCAGCAGATTGGGGGTCTCTGTAAGCTTGAGGCTAGCCTAGTTTACTGGAGTCCAAGAAAACCAGGGCTAGAGATGCTGACTGAAAACAAAAGACATCCAAAAAATAAATTCAAAGACATCAGAGGAAAAGTTAACTACACAAATTTACCTTAACAAAATCAAACAGGATGTTAACACNCTCTTCTACAGTTCTTTCCAAATCATCACTAAGTGTCAGACCTTTTGCATGGTCACTGATTTCATCCATTCTTCGCCTTTGAGCTTCCTCAGTTGTATCCTCCCCCCAATCATCATCTTCCTCTTCTTCCTGTTTACACAAAAGTCAAGATCATTTAGATACAGGAACTAGTCACATTGACAGAATCAAGCACCTCTGCCCACAGCCCATGTCAAAAACTCAAAGTGTTTTCACATTAGTGCAAACAAAAACAAATCAAAATGCTAAACAGGGAAAATGGATTCACCACCAACCAATAGCACAGTTTGAATTAAGCATTCTACATTAATAAGTTAAAAAAGTATTTTTCACTTTAACCAAAATACCAGGTTTTTCCACACTATTTTAAGAGCACTATACTCACCACAGCATGTGGAGGACTAATTTCATTTGGTGGTGGAGGTGGTGGTGTCTCACTGGTGGATACAGAGCCATTTTCCTTGTCCTTGCCCTTTCTATTTTTCTTTTCCTTTTCTTTCTTTCCTGTACCAATGTCACTATTCTCTACAGGGAAATAAAGTGTTAACTTAGTCCTATGGTTCAGACTTAAATTCCACCCTTTCACCATCATAGTTCTCTTAAGAAAAGCCAAATGATTAAAACAAAACGACACTTAGAATCCTAAGGGAGTGGCTGGTTAGCAACTAAGGATTTACTTTTGCAGAAGTTGTTAGTTCAGATTCTCAGCAACCATATGGTGGTTCACAACCACCTACAACTCTGGTTCCAGGGGATCCAATGCTCTCCCCTCTGGCCTCCAGGGCACTGCATGCATGTGGTGCAGACATACATGTATCCAGAATGCCCCCAAAATACACTTAAATAAAAACAATCCAGCATGCCTTTCATCCCAGCACTTGGGAGGCAGCAGCAGTTGATTTCTGAGTTTGAGGCCAGCTTGGTCTAAAAAGGGAGTTCCAGGACAGTCAGGGATATTACATAGAGAAACCCTGTCTTAAAAAAAAACCCCAAAGCATTCTGAAGGATTCAGGGATCATATTTACTACTATATTTCACAGGTTATAAAAAGTAAGGTGAAGTAGTACTGATACACAGTATTGGGGCTGAAGATTAGAAGGTTAGTTAGTATCAGGTAGTTTGCCCCATGAATTTAAAGAAAACCACATCCAAAACCAGATCAATTCAACAATTAAGTTTGTTTGAGCCTATATAACGGCTTGTCTCATGGGGGAAGAGAACACCGGAATAGGTTAGACTTTCTTGCTATAGCAAGCTCAAATTGTGTCAGACAGTTTTGTTCATCTGCCACAGAGTGTTGCTTGCAATGTTTTAAAAAGTCATTGTAGCTTAATAGATAAGCCTTGACTAACAACAGATATCTGGTTTAGCAGGCATTTCTTCACCCTTATTGCTACAGAAAACAGGACATTTTCCAATGTCTTACAGTCAGTTAAAAGTCACAAATTTCGGGCTGGTGAGATGACTCAGTGGGTAAGAGCACCCGACTGCTCTTCTGAAGGTCCAGAGTTCAAATCCCAGCAACCACGTGGTGGCTTACAACCATCCGTAACAAGATCTGATGCCCTCTTCTGGAGTGTCTGAAGACAGCTGCAGTGTACTTACACATAATAAATAAAAAAATAAATCTTAAAAAAAAAAAAAAAAAAAAAAAAAAAAAAAAAAGTCACAAATTTCAGAGCCACGCATGGTGGTGAATGCCTTTAACTCCAGGACTTAAGATGCAGAGGGCAGCCTGATTCAGAGGTCTGGAAGAGCCAGAGCTACAGAAAAATCCTGGCTGAAAAATGCACGGGCTGGTGAGATGGCTCAGTGGGTAAGAGCACCCGACTGCTCTTCCAAAGGTCCAGAGTTCAAATCCCAGCAACCACATGGTGGCTTACAACCATCCATAACAAGATCTGATGCCCTCTTCTGGAGTGTCTGAAGACAGCTGCAGTGTACTTACATAATAAATAAATAAATCTTAAAAAAAAAAAAAAGAAAAGAAAAAAGAAAAAAGAAAAACCCCACGCACGCACACACACAAACAATAAAATTCACTTATGATCTCATTGTGTATACTTATACAGTAACAAAAATCCTTTTATTCTACCAGTCAATTTATTAAAATGACTTACCAGGTGGGTTTTTGAGAATGAATGTACAGAGTTTATGATGTGTGTCAAGCATGCCTCGGTACCCACAGGCTTTACAGGAATTACCTATTGTTTGCTTCTTTGGATTGACATGCTATTAAGAAAAGTAAAAACAAGTGTCATCTACGGTGAAAGATGAAAATTGTATATAAATTTTTTTTCCACATATAAGTGCCAGAAAACATCTAAAATACTTCTTTAACCCAAATTTTCTTCATGGTAATCTTGAAAACAAAAAACAAACAAACAAACAAAAAACTTTAGAGACACTCACCAGATCTGTTTCAGGATTCTCACACTCAGGACAGAGAACAAATTTTTTAATGAATCCATCCAACATGTCTTGCAGCTTATTCGCCTCATGAGATCCATTGACAATGTAACGGTCATTCTTAACATCAAACTGGGTCTGTGCTCCCAGCTCACAACCAAAATATTTGGTGGGATCTGTATAAAGACAAGACATTCCATTATAGTTAACTAAAGCACTGGTTGCACGTGAACATCATACAAAAACTCACCGTGTTAAAATTACAGGGAAACTGAAATACAGCCAGGGTGGCTTAATGACACCCAATCAAGTAGGTCCGCAGTTCCAACTTGCTAATTAAAATGATTGAAGAAAGATGTATAGCTCAAAGACTGTAAAAACTATAGCCATAATATACCTTTTCAGGCTTCTCCAAGCTTTACTTACACGTTGGAGGCCGATTAAGCGCCTTTGCAACGTCAACCATGTTGACTATAACTGTCTTGATTCCATTTCCTTTGCCCTCAACCTAAAGGAAATAAGAATTTCAATTTTGCACTGTCTTCCCTGTAAAATGTAATCTTTCAAACCTATCAAGAGTGTGCGGACCAACAGACTACTAAAATAAAAACCAGCATTACCTTAGCAATCAAACGGGGCATCTTGTAGCGATAGAACTGGTCTGACACGCTGCGGTTGACGTTGACAGACATTTTGGCTTATTAGTGACTTTATCAATAAGATGAAGAGATCTTTGATTGCAACTTTTTGGTATCTTCTGTCTGGAGAAGAAGGGATGACATAAACGACTGCAAGAGTTCTCGGTCTCTGACATGAAAAAATTTTCGCCACAGAGGCTGTAAGCTTCTTGCTTGTATGCTATGTTTCCCCAATACAGGTACCAATGGCTGCGCAACAGCTCTGAAAGAGAAAAGGAGAAGACACACAACAACCCTACAGGTTGAGTATCACGCCTCCGCGGGGTCACTTCCCGTCCCCGAGTCCCTCACAGGACTAACACTCCCAGCTCGAACAGCCCGCGTTCTGGTGAGAAAACAGCTGACATCGCCATGAAACAAAGCACAACTCCAGGAGGCCACCATTTTGACACGGGTTGTGACTGGCAGGGAGAATGGGAGGAGGACAACACGGAACACAAACCCTGCTCCCTCAGCTGCCGTGAGTCTGTCACGTCAAAGACACCGGCGAGTCATGGGCCGCCCCCGCCGAGCGTCCGCGTTGTAACTGCCGAAAAGGGGAGCCGGGCCCTCCTCTCCCTCACTTCAGGCCCGGGGGCCACCAACTTCGCCAATGGCGCCTCCCCCGGCCGCCATCGTGGTAAAACGGGAACCGTCGAGCCGGACCCGCCAACCGCCGAGTGGCGGCTTCGGCGACTCCGGGGGCTTCAGGGCGGCGCGGCCAGGCCGGGAGCCATCGGCTCCGTCGGAGCGCGAGGACCGCGGCCGAAGCCGCGCCCGGGCTCCCTCCCCTCGCTCCCTCGGCGCCCGGCCGACCTTCGCCCTCGTCCCCATGGCTACGCGACCGTCGCCCGGCCTCCCTCTTCCGGCGGCCGGCGGGGCAGAGGTGCGGCCTCCCTGAGTCACAAACGCGCCCCGAGCCTGAGTCAGCCCGGCCCCGGCGCGCGCCCGCGCGCTCCCGCACCGCCCGGCCCCCCCAAACTGCGCCACACGCGCGGCGGGTCACGCGGCCGCGCCGCCATCTTGCCGCCGCCATGGCCCGCCGCCCGCGACTCACCGTTTTCGTCAAATAAAGACATAAACCCAACGCGGCTCGCCCGGGACTGGGAGGAAGAGGCGCTGGAAACCGGGTCCGGAGCGGCGGGGCCGGCGGCGAGCGGAGGGGCGGCTGGGCAGGTGCCGCCGCCGAGCAGCGGGAGGGACTGTCCCAGCGACGTCCGCGTCCACACCAGCAGCGCCGAGCCTGGCGACCTGGCGGGGACACGGCAGTGAGCCGCGGGCGGCGCCTGCCCCCGCCGGCGGCCCGCGGGGTGGAGGGGCGGGAGCGCTGGGCAGGGGCGCGGGCCACCGCCCCCCGCGGACTCACCTCTGGAATGTTCTCGCTCTGACTGAACAACGCCGCCGCCGCGCTCAAGCTACCCTCGGCCCCGGAGCCCGCCCCCTGCACCGGGCGCCCACCGCTTATTGGCCGCGGGCCCTCCCGACTTCTCTGCTCATTGGCTCGCGGGCACGTCGATCTCCAGCTTCCCCGCCCTCCACTTCCTGGGGCTCCACTCGTGGTCTCCGCCCGCCTCCTGCCTGTCCCAGCTTCCTTCCCTTCCCCCCCCCCGTCCTTCCCAGAGGCCTTCGCGGTCTCGCGATAGCCGGGCTCGCTGTGAGTCGAAGCGTTCGGGCACTATGGCGCCTGCCTAGTCGCCTCGCGGGGCGGGGCCGCGGGTGTCCACGGTGTGTCTCTGTGGGCCACGCGTGACCTAACTGCTCGTGCGGACCGCGCCAGCAGCTCCCGAAAGTGCGGCTCCCCTTGCCTCTTTGCTCCCACCCTTCCTGCTGCCTGGCCCGTGCCTGTCATCCCATAGGGTGCCTCTCCCTGAGCTCGGGGAGCAACGCCGACCAGCCGAGACCCCGAGGTTGTGGCTCCGAGGTTTCCCACGATGGAAACGCCGCCTTTTGTGTGTAGCTTGGGTCCCCGCGCATCTCAGGGTGGTTTCGACCCCAGTCAGGTCCGCCTGTGCCTCCGAGTTTGGTCATCCCCTCCTCGGGGCTCAGCCGCCACGTCAGTCCACCCCGTCCAGCCCAGCCCGGTTTGTAAAGTCCAGGCTGGCGACTGTGGCTCCTGGCAGGTGGACCCGAGGGGGCAACAGTGTTTTATTTACTAACAATTTATGTTCCGAAGAGGAGCCCGGACTTTTTTGTTCCGTAGACACTCCCCCATTATTTAAAAAAAAAAAAACAAAAAAAACTTCTTTTTTGGAAAAAGTTTCTACTGAGACTGGAAATCATCCCAGAGTCCAACTAATAATAGAGAAATACCTGTTTCACCTTCCCAAGGCTTCTGAGAGCCGCAGCCTGGCATAGTCAGCAGCTGCCTGGTTTCCTGGATGGGGAGAAAGAGCAGTGTTGTGGAAGAGGGGCTGCCCTTTGTTCTATGACAGTCGAATTTGTAACAAGGTTAAAATGGAAAGATCAATTTTGTTTTGCCCAAATCCAAGGTTATTTCCCCATGACTTAGAAGCTCTGTAAAGCGAATTGACTGTGTCTGTGAGGCAGAATAAAGACAAGATGCAGAACTGAAAGATTTGTGTCACTTCTGTAGCTTTTATTTCACAGTACATGGCTGTACAGTTTTTACTGCTCTGTGCTTATCCAGGTTCCCCCTCGTAAAAGTGGAAAGATAGATCTCAGGCAGTGCTGTGAGCCATGGATCATGGCTTGGCAGTATTGGAAAAGAGTTTTTGCTTGGCTGAACTCAAATGGCAATATTTTAGAAACTCTCAGAAAAAGGGTGTGAAGCCAGTCTGAGGTAAGAGGCTTGTCTCATAAAAATATTTTTGGTAACGCTATACAAAGTGGTCTTTTTCTGTATGTTTGAAGGCTTGATGCTTAACTTCAATTTAAAAGTTTGTAAGAGCCAGGTGTGCTGACACCTTTAATCCCAGCACTCTGGAGGCAGAGGCAGGCAGATCTCTGTTAAAGGCTAACCTAGCCTATATGACGAGTTCCAGGGCAGCTGGAACTGTGCTAGTTTTGATTTTAATTTTTAGTGCTGTTATTATGGCCAACTTCTAAGAATAACTTTGATGCTCTCTCACTATGTAGCCTAACCTGGCCCCAAACTTCATGCCTCAACCTCCCTAGTAGGGTCTTACAGACAGGTGCTAGCACACCCAGCTAAGTGCTTTGTAAAAAAAATTTAAATTTATTTATTCACATTAAGAAGTACTCTTAATCACGCCATTTGGCAGATTGTAATATCCTACAACTTTAGTAAGACCTTGAACACTGAGGACTTTTTAATCCCCATTTTACAAACAAGCAAACTGAAGCCTGAGGAGTCGGGGGTGGGGTGGGGGAGATGAAGCTGCTTTTCCAAGGGCATTTCCTCTAACTTACAGAACTAGCATGCATGCCCAATTCTCTTGGCTCTCAGAGCTTTTCTGGGTCAGCATATGGCATAGCCCTCCCTAGTAAACAGAGAAGTCTAAGTGGGCAGTTTGTGTGTAAGTGACTAATAGTCTGGTAAGAGGTGTTGTTAGACCCGTGCTTTACAGGTGACGACAGCCCTTTAATATTCTGTAGGCAGCTTCTGAACGCAAGCTTGTGTGGCACCAAGCCTATTGCATCATTTCCCTTGCTATTTCAGTCCCCACCTCATTTGGATGTTATTTCCATCAGCCAGGTACTTAGAGTCTGTTAAGCGATGGACACTTGGTGTTTATGAAATCCTTGTCCATGGGCTGTGCGTTTTGGCACTGGATAGCTGACATAAATAGTTACTGAAAAGGTAAATGAGGAAATTGACTGGCTGGTTGTTTAGACATTGGTGTCTCTGAGTCTCTTTAGTTTGATTAGTACCCTGAGTTTTAAAACCAACTCTTCCTGAACTAGAACTATGTGTTTCTGAGCATTGCGGACACTTAGGTAGAGCCACTTTGAGGAGCCCCCTGGTGGGTCAGCTGCTTCACACCCTTTATGACATCTTTGTCTCAGCTTTTAAGGCTGCACACAGTCATTTCAATCACTGACTCTTGCTTGAGGAGCTAGAGAACACGAGCATGTTTTCTTCTGGCACACCAGCCTATACCTCAGTGTGCACAGAGAATACAAGGCGTCAAAGACGCCAGAAGGGAGTGAGCATTATCTGGTGAGTGCAGAAGCCTTGGCTGCCTTGAGGGCTGGTACCCTAAATCACAGCTTCTTAAACTGCAGGTTGCAACCATATGGGATTGCGTAACAGCATAAAAACTATGGCAATAGTGAAAGGCATTGATCCCTAAATGGCCAAAAGTTAATTCAAAATCAAATGTATAGTGACTTTGAAGTGTTGGTATAGCATTGCCCATGCTGCCTGTGACCGGCTACACTGCCACCAAGGCTCTGAGCACGTGACATGTGCACAGTGCCTTGCATCTGCCGACACACCATGCAATGTCAACACAAGTCACCTCTGCTCAGATTAGAGGACATGGTGAGTTATGAAGGGCAGTGTTTTCACTGTAAATACAAAGTTATTGCTCTATGGAAACAATGGTTTCATTCTGGCAAAGGAATGCCATTCTTCATCATGTATCAAGCTAGTGTTTATATTGTGCTAGAATGTTTTGATTTACTTATTTATTTTGAGAAAATGTCTCAGTATAAAGTCCTGCTCCTGGGACTGACTACCAGGCTAGTCAGGCACATAGAGATTTGATTGCCTCTTTGATTTCTGAGCGCTGGGATTAAATGTGTACACAACCACACCCTGCTAGAATGCTTGCTTTCTTTCTTTCTTTTTTAAATGCTATCTAGGAGTTAGTGAGATGTGACCTAAGTTTGACCCCAGGGCTCAAGTGGGAGGAGAGAGGCTGGATGTGGTAATTTCACCACTAGGTGTGTGTGGTAGGGGAAGGCAGACAGAGCTCTGTGAGTTCAAGGCCCGCCTGGTCTACAGAACAAGTTCCAGGACACCCTGGGCTACACAGAGAAACCTTGTCTTGAACAAAACAAAACAAAACAATCCCAAAACCTAGTTGAGTTGCTTGTGTTTCATAAAGCACTGCATAATGAGGTGGTGGCTCACACCTTTAATTCGAGCACTCAGGAGGCAGAGGCAGGCAGATCTCTGAGTTTGAGGTCAGCCTATTCTACAGATCTCATTCCAGGACAGCCAGGGCTACACAGAGAAACCCTGTCTTGAAACTCCCCTTCCCCCCCCCAAAAAAAATCCAAAAAACAAACCAAAACTGCTTAGTGAATATTGGCTTGGAATTAGGACAAAATTCCAATTTTTAAAATTCTTGTAAATGTATTTCTGCCATTTTGTGCTACAAATATATGTAAAATAGCTTTCTTAGCAATTATGGTTATCAAATCAAAATATTGTTCATCCAAATAAATGTTAATGATGCTCTATGTCCTACAACATCAAATATTTAGCTGAAAATTAGTTCTTTATGCAAAAGTAGACAAGCATATCCATTTCCTTAGTATGCAATTTTGCTTTTCCTTTTATGTATTTGATATGTATATGTGTTGATATGTATATGTGTTTGTGCTTGACTGGCAAACACCCCACTGAAGCTTTTCCCTGAAGTTTGTTTCTGACCCTCTAGCACAGTGAGTAGCTCTCAACCTTCCTAATGATGAGACCCTTTAATACAGTTCCTCACAATGTGATGACCCCCACCATAAAACTGTTACGTTGCTACTTCATGACTGTCATTTTGCTACTGTTATGAATTGTAATTTAAATATCTGATGTGAGACTGCAGAAGGGTCACAGCCCACGGGTTGAGAACCACCATCCTAGCAGATGCCTCCTGCTTAATGACCTGCTTAGTCCACCCTCGCCATCCCACAACCGCTGAGCTGCACGTCATTTCACTGAGGGTTCTGTTCTGTTCACTCGTCCCTGCCACTTATCAGTTCTCACAGTTTGAGGTCAGGGACCTTGCTTTTGAGAAGAACAAGACAATCTGGTTTTGTGGAGGCCTAGAGCAGGCAGCAGGAAAGATGAACATCCAGGTGAAGTGGTACCCTCCTCCTCCAAAGCAGTGCTCTGACTGCAGTGGAGCCTTGTCTGCCGTTCCTGGAAAGAGAGACAAGTGCAGAACGGTGTGAGTCAGCCCGCATCTTCTCTCCCACATGGATGCTGGGACTTCAAGAGTGAGAACCTTGTCTCTGCTCTTGCATTGTCTGTCTCAGGAACAAAGAAGGTTCCTGGCTTGATAGTTGCTGCACACTAGACCAGGTACTGCTGCAGGTGCACAGTCCCTGAACTTAATCCCCACCTCACCCTGCTAGTGGCCACGGAATGCTTGGCATAAGTACTATAAGTGCTTGTGGAGGTGTTACACAATGTTTGTTCCACCTGCCTGAGACCCTGGGATTGCTACTCTATTCTGGGTCTAGCAGCCACCTGCAAGCGTCTAAGAGAGCAACATACTCATTCCCTCCTATCGTTCCTAATAAGCTAGGAGTGGTGATTTGCCCATCCAGATGAAGGCACTGTTGGCCAATGGGTGACCCCTGATCCCTAATGATACATGTTACTGGAGTATCAGGCTACACCCCCTGGGAATGTGTCTGGATAGATTTTTGCACTTAGGGCTACCTGGGTTCTGGGGATCATCTCCATCTGATACAAAGTACCAAAGTGTATGGCTGGCTTCTGGGATCATCTGTCTCCCCACTCCCACCCCTCCCCTGCATTGTGTGTGTGTGTGTGTGTGTTCTTTGCATGTGAGTGTGCAGGTCTATGGGGAGGCCAGAAGTTGAAGATGAAAATGACTTTATCACTCTTTACTCTTGAGAGTAAAAAGGTCCTGAGAGGAAGTCTCTTTCTGTCTCTGTTTCTCTTTTGGGGGATCGTGTTGAGACAGGGTTTCTTTGTGTAGCCCTAGAACTCACTCTGTGGACCAGGCTGGCTTTGAAAGTACAGAGATTGACCAGTTTCTGCCTCCCTAGTGCCAGGGATCAAAGGTGTGTCCCACCACCGCCCTATTGAGAGGAAGTCTCTTACTGAGCTGGAGTCTTACCTGTTTCTGCCAGGCTGACCAGCTCTCAGTAACTGCTCATCTCTGCCCTCTCATGCTGGGCTACAGGCACATACAGGCTTTTTAATGTGGGTGCCTGGGACCAAACTCTGGTCCTCATTCTTGCATAGAGCCCCGTTAATCACTGTGCACCACTTCTCCAGCCTCTAGGACATTTTTTTTTGTTTTTTGTTTTTGTTTGTTTTTTGTTTTTTGAGACAGGGTTTCTCTGCATAGCTCTGGCTGTCCTGACCAGGCCGGCCTCAAACTCAGAAATCCGCCTGCCTCTGCCTCCCCAGTGCTGGGATTAAAGGTGTGCGCCACCATGCCCGGCTCTCACAACTATTCTTAACTCTAGTTCCAGGGCATCTCATGCCTCTTCCAGCCTCTGAGGCAGTGCTTCTCAATCTGGGGGTCACAATCCCTTTGGCAAATCTTTATTTCCAAAAATATTTACAAATCATCACAGTAGCAAAATTACAGATAGAAAGTAGCAACAAGGGCTGGAGAGATGGCTCAGTGGTTAAGAGCACTGACTGCTCTTCCAGAGGTCCTGAGTTCAATTCCCAGCAACCACATGGTGGCTCACAACCATCTA
>NC_034596.1:105547712-105555892 GCF_900095145.1 Mus pahari | reverse complement strand
AAAAAAAAAAAAAAAAAGGGGGGGGGATTTACCTATATATCTAGATCTCTGGCACTTGGAAAATTTGAACCTTCAGCACAATGGACATTCTCATAAGACAACATAGGTAGTCTTGTCCTGACCAGATGGTCAGAAAGAGCCCTAGCTGAGGTCCCGAGTATCCGTGCAGGAGCACCACTGTCCCCGTCCAGGTGTACATCCTGGCCCACACCTGCCTCATCCTTCGCTGTTGCTTACTTTACCTTTATCTTTATTCATTCTATTCACACACTTGCATGTCCTCTATGTTACAGCCTTAGAGAACTTGAACATTCTATATACTATTTCAGTCTGTGAAATAGTACACTATATTCTTACTATGTGGTATATATATTCTTACTATGTGGTATATATATTCTTACTATAAAGAAATAGCTAAGGCAGCCTAGGTTTTCTTCTTTCTTTTTCTTTTTCTTTTCTTTTCTTTTTCTTTTTCTTTTTTTTTTTTTTAGAGTGAAGAGATCTATTTATCGTGTGGTGTTGGAAACTGAAAATACCAGTGGTCCCCCCAGTTCAGCGTCATGAAGGCAACATGCATAAGTGATCACATACATATACATACTGGGATTAGCAGATCAAGCCTCCAAACAGGAAACCAGAGAGACTGGAGTACCACGTTGATTTCCTTTCCTGTCGCTGTGAGAAAATCTCCTGACAGAGCAATTTAAGAGAGGAAGGGTTTGCTTTGGCTCGAGGATGAGGGTACAGTTTATCTGGTAGAGGGGACACCATCACAGGAGTGTGGCATGGTAAGTCTGCAGTGGGCGGGGCTTCTCATCGTATGGACCGAGTGAAGATGCTTGCCCAGAGGCATGTTTCCCATGGGGTTCTGCATCTCATCATCACGTTGGCAGTTGAGATTAAGCATCACAGGTAACAGAGCACCATGTAGTGCTGGGATTAAGGCATCAGAAGTGTACTTTCTCAGACTGGAGCTGCCTTAAATAAGTGCGAAGTAGGTCCTAGATCTCAAGGCTGGGCTGTCTGTCCTGCTTCCAGGGGATGCTGGCAATTCTTGGTGTCCCTTTGCTTGTATTTACAAAGTGCGCTCTCTCTCTCTCTCTCTCTCTCTCTCTCTCTCTCTCTCTCTCTCTCTGGTTTTTTGAGACAGGGTTTCTCTGTGTAGCCCTGGCTGTCCTGGAACTCACTCTGTAGACCAGGCTGGCCTCAAACTCAGAAATCCTCCTGCCTCTGCCTCCNNAGTGCTGGGATTAAAGGCGTGTGCATGCCCATCTTTTCTTTCTTTTTTTATATTTTCTTTTTTTATATTTTATTTATTTACTTATTACACACACACACACACACACACACACACACACACATACACACACACACACACACAGCATCAAGTGGAAGCCAGAGGACAACTTGAGAGAGTTTTTCTCTCCTACTATGGGGGTCCTGGGAATCAAACTCGGGTCATTGGTTTGGTGGTAGGTACCATCTTGTGGACCTATGTAAGCTTTATTATTATTATTATTATTATTATTATTATTATTATTATTATTATTATTATTATTTAAGATAGAGTTTCACTATGTAGCCCTGGCTGGCCTGGAACTCACGGAGAACCACTTACCTCTGCTTCCCAAGTGCTGGGGTTAATGGCATAAACCACCACACACAGCTAAAGTTCTAATCTTGACAACAATGGTATATCCTATGATCCCATCTCTAGGGAGGAAAGTCTAGCCTGTGCTACAAAGCAAGACTGTTTCAAAAAAAGAGATTAAATTATTGAAAACCCAGCTGTGATCTCCACTTAGGCTGTCACGCGGTTTGTGTGTCCTCGTGCGTTGTGTCTTCACATGGTATTCTCTCTGAGTGAGCCTGTCTGTACCTCACCATCCTAAAGAATGCCCACGGGGGCAAAGGCTTCCCCGGGAAGGATGTCCTGTATTACTTTTGTTTAGATCAAGTTAAGAACACAACTAACCTCCAGTTGGCTAGTGCCTCAGAAGGTAGCTCAAACTTGTCAAGCTTTCGTGACAAGTCTGGTGGGCTCAGTGCTTTGTATATGTTACCTCATATACTCCCCGCAACAGTCCTCCTAGGTATAGATTCTCTTGTTAAAACTCTTTTCAGATAAGGAAACTGAAGCACAGAGATGTTATAAAGTTTGACCAAGGTCACTTAGTGTGAACAAAGCAGGTGACTGAGTCTGAAGGTGAAACTTGGCAAGCTGTGTTGTTTCCCATCATGCTAGTCCACAGTGGTAGTGACAGCAGGGAACCACCCTCCAGTCTGGTGCTCACGGTGGGGTCTGAAGCTCATCTCCAAGCACCCTATGAGGTAGAACAAACCTCTTCTGGGTGCTGCAGCCTCCCGGGGTCATGCTGAAGGTGCACAAGCCATAGCTGGCCAGGGATGCTGCTTGTAAACATCCTCTTAGAGCCAGTTTCCAGTGATGGAAGGACCTTTCAGAAGCTCTAACAAGATGCTCTAAATAGCCTTTAGTTTTTGGTACAGCTCTGAGTAAATATAGCAAGTACCAGATGGGACTGCAGAATTCTTAAGGAAAGAGTGGGTTCACTTTGAGTTTTCTTAAATTAGGTGAGCTCCCACGTCCAGCTCTCCCAGAGTAACTGTCTGTGCTATTAAAGGGTGAGTGGCGCTTGAGGCGCTCAGAGCAGTTCTCTGGGTCAGTTTAGGAGGCTGCTTGTTTACTGGGCGTTTTGTCTTTCTTGCCAGGGGTTTATGGAGTCCATGTTTTTTTCTCAGTTGTTCATGTATTATTATTTTTCAGTTAACATACAGAGTCAGGCCTTTTACAATTTTCTTTTTAGCGTTTACTAGTTGTATGTGTATGGGTGCCTGTGTGCCACGGTGCATGTGTGGAAGTCAGAGGACAACTCCTGAAAGTCTGTTCTCTCCTTCCACCATGTATGTCCTGGGAACAGAACTTAGGTCATCAGTCCTGGTGGCAGGTGTCTTTACCCACTGAGCCACCTCGGTGATCCATCATAACTATTTTTAACACATGCTTTTGCTGCCTTAAAATCTCAGTTGATTGTGAAGCCGTGGCAGGCTGTGTCTCCTTAGCAGGTTATCTCCGGAGCTCACCCATCATGCCAAGAAGTAAGGGATTACGAAAGGACACAGAGAAAGCTGTCTTGAAAAACTTAACAACCTGTCTTGTTAAGACAAGACCCCTAAAACAGCAAACTTGTGCATTATACAGGGTGATGGCCAGGGCAGACTGTGCTTTACTGTCCTTTACTGTCTCAGAGCGTTGGTTTGCAAGATGAAACATGGTTCCGGGAAGGTAGGTGGTGCTTGCTGCGTAGCCGCACTAACAAGGCAAACGGTGATTAGTACAGGTGGGTGTTACACATCTATATCTCTATTTATCCCCATCAAAGACCCTGTCACAGCTTGCAACAGTAGCCAGGGTGACTGTAGCCACATCTGCACAGAGGATGGGAGGTGAAGCTCATCTTCCCACAGTCCACACATGTAACAATGCAAAGATTGTTTGAACAAAATTTGCTTTCTGTCTTGTTTTTTTTTTCCAGATTAAATAACTGTTCTTTAGTGAACAGCAAAAAAGCTCTGACTTAGCTCTGTGATTGTGAGGAGCCATGTTAGTGCCCTGTGGTTGTGTAGAGCCACATTAGTGCCCTGTGATTGTGAGGAGCCATGTTAGTGCCCTGTGATTGTGAAGAGCCACGGTTAGTGCCCTGTGATTGTGAAGAGCCACATTAGTGCCCTGTGATTGTGAGGAGCCATGTTAGTGCCCTGTGATTGTAAAGAGCTATGTTAGTGCCCTGTGATTGTGAAGAGCCACGTTAGTGCCCTGTGATTGTGAGGAGCCACGTTAGTGCCCTGTGATTGTGAGGAGCCACGTTAGCGCTGTGATTGTGAGGAGCCACGTTAGCGCTGTGATTGTGAGGAGCCACCTTAGCGCCCTGTGATTGTGAGGAGCCATGTTATTGTTAGCTAGCACATGCCAATGATAATACTCAAAAAACTTTTTTTTGGTTTTCCTTTTTCTTTTTTTCTTTTCTTTTTAGATTTATTTACTTATTTAATGTATGTAAGTACATTCTTGCTCTCTTCAAACACACCAGACGAGGACATCAGGTCCCATTACAGACGGTTGTGAGCCACCACGTGGTTGCTGGAAATTGAACTCAGGACCTCTGGGAAGTAGGCAGTGCTCTTAATCTCTGAGCCTTCTCTCCACTGCCCTTTTTTTGTTTTTTCAAGACAGGATTGCTCTGTGTAGCCCTGGCTGTTCTGGAAATTGCTTTGTAGACCAGGTTATCCTTGAACCAGGTTATCTGCCTGCCTCTGCCTCCTAAATGCTGGGATTAAAGGTATGCACCACTATGCACACCTCAATTTTTTTTTTTTTTTTGGTTTTTCAAGACAGGGTTTCTCTGTGTAGCCCTGGCTGTCCTGGAACTCACTCTGTAGACCAGGCTGGCCTCAAACTCAGAAATCTACCTGCCTCTGCCTCCCAAGTGCTAGGATTAAAGGTGTGTGCCACCACATCCAGCTCAAGTTTTTTTAAAAGTATATATGTATGTGTCATGGTTTGTATATTCTTGGACCATGTAGTGGCACCATTTGGAGGTAGGGCCTTGTTGGAATAGGTGTGACCTGGTTGGAGTTGGCGTGTCACTGTGGGTGTGGGCTTAAGACCCTCACCCTAGTTGCCTAGGAATTCAGTCTTCTGATGAAGATGTAGAACTCTCAGCTCTGCTTGTGCCATGTCTGCCTGGATACTGCCATGTTCCCACTTTGATGATAATGCACTGAACCTCTGAACCTGTAAGCCAGCCCCAATGAAATGTTGTTTTTATAAGACTTGCCTTGGTCATGGTGTCTGTTCACAGCAGTAAAACCCTAACTAATACAGTATGTATGTATGCATGTATGGGTAAATGAGTGCGCTATTTGCATGAGTGCCTGCATGGCAGAGGAGCGCATCAGATCCTTTTGTAGATGTTTGTAAGTCACCATGTGGTTGCTGAGATTGAGCTCAGGACCTTTGGAAGAACAGCTAGTGCTTTTAACTCTTGAGCCATCTTTTTAGCCCCTCAAAACTTGTTTTTAAAGCCATGAAATTTGGTCCAGAGAGATGGCTCAGTGGTTAAAATTACTTGTTACTCTTGTAGAGGACCAGGGTTCAATTTCCAGCACCTACTTGGTGGCTCACAACCGTCTATTGTAATCTCACCCAGTTCAAGGGGATTAAATGGGCATGCACATGATGCCCATACATGCACACAGGCAAGCCATTCACACACAGAGTAAAATAAATACATCTAAAATAATGCCAGTAAATTTACTCAGCAACACAAGTGAAATACAAGTAAAGGTCAGTCGTAGTGGTATAGGTGAGACATGTCTCCCAAATGCTTAAGAATCTCAGCTCTTAGTGTCGCCTCCACATTGGTGGTGGTGTTTGGGGGAGGTCATGGAAGCCTTAGGTGGTAGAGTCTTGCTCACCTGAGGTGAGCCCCACTATCTGGTTGTCACTCCGCTTCCAATATGTGTGTGTGAGATACGATCCCTCAGCCTCCTGTCCCCACTGCCACACCTTCCCTGTCATTACCAGGAACATCTGGCCTTCTGGAACTGTAAGTAAAAATAGAGTTCCTTAAGTTGCCTCTGGTCTTGGTATTTTATTACAATGTCAGAAAGTGGCTGATGCATCACCAGTCCCCAGCAAGGTTTAAGTGAAGCTGAAAGAGGCTGAGTTCTGAGAGAGGGCTTATTGCATCCTGTGGTTACCTCCCAGACACTCACTCGCTTTCTACAGTAACCAAGTAAAGCTGGTCTTCCTGTCTTAGCCTGAGTTTGGCCACTAGAGGAAGGGCTTGGTTAGTGGCCTCCTAACCTACTCATTGCATAATATGTCAGGAACTTCGTGTGGGCAAACTATTTCATAATGAGAACAGCCCAAAGAAATAATGGCCTTTATCACTGAGAAGTGCAAAGCTGAGAAACATCTTGTGCCTTGGCCATCAGGATCAGATGTACATGACCGACTGTGAGAAGGCACTCTTCTGCAGGCGTTCATTTTCCTCAACCTACTTACATAGGGTTCAACCTCTCCTCTAGGCCACCACCCACCAGAGGCAGTGGAAGAGAAAAGTTATTAGGACACAGGGGAAGTAGACCTGTTTAGAAATAGTTCTTTGAGCCGGGCGGTGGTGGCGCACGCCTTTAATCCCAGCACTTGGGAAGAAGAAGCAGGCCGATTTCTGAGTTGAAGACCAACCTGGTCTACAAGGTGAGTTCCAGGACAGCCAGGGATACACAGAGAAACCCTGTCTTGAAAAACAAAAACAAAACAAAACAAAAATAGAAATAGTTCTTTGAGGGCACCTCCAATCTTTGTTGTCAGGATGTCAGCAGCAGTTTAGCACAGTGCTCTCGGCAGACACCACACACAAAACAGCAGCTGCAAGCCAGTGCTCTCGGCAGACACCACACACAAAACAGCAGCTGCAGCCCAGTCTCTACTCTGCAGTCACCACACATAAACCAGCAAGGGCAGTTCAATCCAGAAGAAACCACAAGGCTCACCAACCTGCCTGAGGCCACAGAAGCAGCAAGAATCTGCAGGAACCTCACAAGAAGCTCTTTGGTGAGTTCCTCTCTAAGGCATCACCACAGGCAGAGCTCAGCAATGCAATGTAAGGTGAGCCAATACATGAGTGTCATTAGTGAAGAATAACAAGGCAAACCAAACCAGTGCTCCAGCTCCCATCATCTGTGGGGTCATATTTATATTCCTTCAGAACACCATGTCATTTCATGTGTCTGCTATAGCAAAACATCTATGTCTGCTTTAGCAAGACACCCTTTCACCCATGTGCCCCAGCAAAACATCATTTGACAAAACTGACTTTCCAAAGAAACCAGAAGTTTCCACTTCACCCATGAGTCAGTGATCAGTCAGAAAACATCTCAGGAGCAGCTTCCTGGCAAGGTGGCTCTTGAGGGGCAAGGATCCCTGACATCACTGTCAGCTAGTTCATTGCAAGATAAAGTTGACCATCAGAACCTTGCTGCTGATAACTGGCTTCCATCACATGGAGAGCAGCAACTTCTTAGAGGGCAGGTGCTGTAAGCTCAAGTCCTTTCAGGTGTGGCCAGGTGGTGTCAGAGACAGAGAGACTGGGTGTAGCAGTAAGAATGTCAGGACAGCAGCAAGCTGGAGGACAGATATGAAAGCATTACATTTGCCAGGGCAAGGCAGCATATACCAGTAACCTCAGTGCTTGGAGGCTGGCACCAGAGGGTCCAGGGCTAGCCGAGCTATGTAATGACTCTAAAAACATCTAACCAAATAAAACATCACACTCAGGTACTGAAGATAAATCCTCAGATTAAAAATCCACAGAACAAACAAGGTGGGCAGTGTCTAACTGGTGGGTACCAGTTTGCAATTTCTGCTGTGAAATGGGGCACTTAGATCTAGGAAGGGGAACAGGAGCCTTCAGTCCTAACTCCTACTTTTCAGAAGAGAAGCTTGACTAAGAGACAGACTGCTGAGCCAGGTTTGGTGGGGAATCTCAATTTAGACAATTTAAAGACTCTCTTCTACCTTATCACTAGCTAGCATGCCCCACTAGATAAAAAATGCCTTCCAAGTTTGAATTTACATCTTTTAAAAACATAGATAAGGGCTGGTGAGATGGCTCAGCAGGTAAGAGCACCCGACTGTTCTTCCAAAGGTCCTGAGTTCAAATACCAGCAACCACATGGTGGCTCACAACCATCCATAACAAGATCTGGCGCCCTCTTCTGGAGTGTCTGAAGACAGCTACAGTGTACTTACATATAATAAATAAATAAATCTTTAAAAAAAATTTAAAAAAATAGATAAAATTACTTTATTTCATTTGACTGCCTATCACGAGCCTGATACTTTTCTATTTTATTAATAGCTGCCACTTCACAACTAAACCCCAAATTCTGTTTGGCAGACGCTTTGATCTGCATACTTACTATATGTGCTTACTAGTGTCTTAGAATTGCATTTCTTCTTCCCTTTCTTTCTTCCTTTCTTTCTTCCCTTTCTTTCTTTCTTTCTTTCTTTCTTTCTTTCTTTCTTTCTTTCTTTCTTTCTTTCTTTCTTTCTTTCTTTCTTCCTTCTCCCTTCCTTCCATACCTCCTCATCC
>NC_034596.1:105536476-105547662 GCF_900095145.1 Mus pahari | reverse complement strand
CTCTCTCTCTCTCTCTCTCTCTCTCTCTCTCTCTCTCTCTCTCTCTCTCTCTCCTCCTCTTCCTCCCCCTTCTTTTGGGTTTCTCAAGACAAGGATTCTCTGTATAGCCCTGGCTGTCCTAGAACTCACTTTGTAGACCAGGTTGGCCTCAAACTCAGAAATCAACCTGCCTCTGCCTCCCAAATGCTGGGATTAAAGGCATGTGCCACCACGCCTGGCAGGGCTTATCTTAGTTATAAACACTGCCTGGTTCCTGTTACCTTTTATGTATGCATTTTCTCTGTTTTGAATAAAGAACAATTATGTATCTTGATGTACCTTGGCTGATGTATCGTCTAACTTCCTTGTTTTTCTTCTGTATTATAAGTCTGATGCTCGCTTTGAGAAATTACACTCAGATCTAACACTCTCTCTGGTGTTCGTGTCTGTTTGTCACCTCACTGACTCCTTGCCCACCTGAGTACTGGGCCCCTGATTTTCCTGCAGATCGAGGGACAGAATGAGTCTAGTCTGCAGCATCCTGTGACCTTTTGTGAAATTCAGCATGTCTTGAAGAAGTCAAAGTTTTCTTTGGCTCTCAGTTTAACATCTATTATGAGATTTGTAGTTAATAGAATTCTGGCATATTTGTGATTATGTATGAACCTACCCACACTCTGTAACTTACCTTAGGACTCAGTTTTGGTTTTGTGTTATCTGTGCAGAAGAGCCCTTTGTTGTTGTTGTTGTTTGTTTGTTTTTGAGACAGGTTTTCTCTTTGTAGTCCTGGCTATTCTGGAACTCACTCTGTAGACCAGGCTGGCCTCAAACTCGGGGATCCTTCTGCCTCTGCCTCCCAAGTGCTAGGCTTAAAAGTGTGTACCACCACCACCTGGCTCAGAAGAGCATTTTCAAAAAAGATTTATTTATATTATGTATGTGAATACACTGTCACTCTCTTCAGACACACCAGAAGAGGATATCTGATCCCATTACAGATGGTTGTGAGCCACCATGTGGTTGCTGGGAATTGAACTCAGGACCTCTGGAAGAGCAGCCAGTGCTCTTAACCGCTGAGCCATTTCTCTGGCCCCCAGAAGAGCATTTTTTTAACAAATGAAATAGACTAGACACAGTCAGTGTGTGCTCTGCATGTAGTTAGAGTATTGTCCTATAAAACCTTTGATTTAGACTGCCCATGAGACTTGGTGACAAGGAAAACTTCTTTCACTGTGGGTTGGGAGGTGACAAAACATTTATGGACAGCATGGCAGTCCAAGGGTTGGTGAGGGAGCTCTGAGACCTAGGAAGACAGAAGAAGGAGGGAGGAATCCAAGGAAGGCGCAAGAGTACAGGGTGGGGGTTGTAGGAACAGCAGGTATATGAAGGGCATAGGGTGAATGGGCTGTGGGCAAGGGTGGGGGATGGGTGGCCAGTTCTTGGATTTCATTCTGTGGTTTGATAGTTTATCTACACTGGATTTGATTGGATTGAGGGCTGAAGAGGGCTGAGGTACCTTCTGTGTGTGTGTGTGTGTGTGTGTGTGTGTTTCCAGGGTTTAACCCATGGATGCATTAAAGTATGAGCGAACCTTTGGGAGGTGGTGGAACTGTGGCAGGTGGGGTCTAGTTAGAGGGAGAGGGTTGTTGGGGTGACCCTCAATCCTCCCTCTTTCCTCTCTGCTTTCTGACTGTGTGAGGTAAGCAATCTCTGCCATTTGCATCTGCTTCCATGATGTTCTCTGCTTCACCACTTGAGCCCAAAGCAGAAATTCCAGATGACCTTGAACTCAACCGGGAGTCATGGGGATGGAAAGTCTCCCTGTGTGTGTGTGTGTGTGTGTGTGTGTGTGCACTGTGGATCCATGAGTCAGTTTGGAGGGTAGCTTTTCACTGACCCTAGCATATTGTTAAAGTCTAGTATAGAGGTGAGGCAGCAGGAACCTACTTGGGTAAGCTAGTTTGAGCATCAGCAGAGTGAATTTCTGAAACCCTCAACACAGTGACTGACGAGGAAGAGGAAGGACACTGCAACTTTGCTCTTATTATGGTCTGGCTTCAGAATGGCAGCCATCTATAGCCTAACTTTGGGAGGGCAGAGATGGGGTCCATTTAGAAGGATGGCTAGCCTGGGGTAGTAAGTGGAGGATGTTGGAGAGCTAGGTTTACAGTGTTCCCTGCAAGGGGACACACCCACCCACTGTTGTACAGGATAACTCTTGAAGTCAGGAAGACACCATCTTCAGGAGGGCTGCTGGGCCTGCGTGAAAAGGATCATCACAACTGGGCTTGTTTGACCGTTGGGGTTCCCTCCTTAGAGTTTCCCAGCCGGCTCTATGCAATTCCGCCCTGGTTGCACGTGGTTGGGGTTTAGGGAAAGGGCTGAAGTGGAGGGAGGGAGGGAGTAGAGTGTTTCCATGGGGAGACATCATCCCTGCTGGCTACACCTTCCTGTGAGGCCTCTTCAAAGCTTCCCTTCTTCAGTCTCATCCCCCTCCCCGAACCTTTATGTAATCCTAATAAAGTCACTCTTCCCAATTGGAATTGAACTTGTTCGTCACTGGGCCCTTGTGAAGAGAGGGGTAGATGTTTTGTGTCCCTCCACTCCCCTGCACCTGGAGAGCGTTCCCACAGCACCCTGTGCTTTCTGTGCTGACACCCTTCGACTGGTACAGGTTTGTATGAATCTGTCACTGGTGAGGGAAGAGGGGGCGGGACTGTGAATGCTTGTGGCCAGCGGGAAGACTCACCCTGCAGCTCCCTGGGTCTCCTGCCTGGCTGCAGACACTGACGGTGCCCTGTTGGGTTCTCGGGCCCCACTGCTGGGTCAGAGTGCTGTCAGGAGCTGGGCCGCCTTCATGGCTTTAGGGAGCTCCCCATCATATGCCTGACAGCGACCTGAAACTCCTTTTGAAAACACAGACATTGAAGTACTCCACCAACTGACCCATGGGAATGAGACATTTTAGAAACCCAGACCTGTGAAACAGAAAAGTCAGCATCATGCTATACCCTGTCTAGGGCAAGACATGGACTCTGTGAACCTGTTGACTAAAGAAAACAAGACAATTTTCTCTGCCTTGGGTATGTGTGCCTCTGCCTTTGGACAAGTTGTTGGTCCTTTTTGGCTAGACACTGTATAAGCAGTGTACTCAGGACGGGTGCTTTGTCTTCCGGCTGCCTGGGCATGAGATGGAGTGTGATGGAGACCAGGGCCCATGGGAGACTCCCTGCTCACACTGTGCAATCCCACTAGTTGCTTTCTGGCAACTGGGAGAGTTCATGTCTTGGGGTTAGCCATGAGGAGGGATCTGTGGATGCAGAATGGTATTGCAGGAACTCTCTCTCTCTGGGGAGACATAGGCAAGCATCGACACCTTCCTCGTGTGGCATCAATGACAAGCCAATGTATAGTTCCACAAAGTCTCACTTGGGAACCAGTGAGCTTACTGGATTTACTTACAGAGCATGGGTGACCCCAGGGCACATGCATCTGAAAGTCACTCAGCAGGACATAGCTATGTGGATAGATTAGTCACCTGCCCCCAGAGTTAATCTCTTACAGCCCGAACCTCCTAAGAGCACAAGGCCACATGCAATTAGGGAAGAAGTTATATTATATGTAAACGATGCATAGAACTTGGAAGGCAGAGCCAGGCAGATCTCTGTGAGTTCGAGGACAGCCTGGTCTACAGAGTGAGGTCAATCTCACAGATATCTGCCTGCCTCTGCCTCCCAAGGTTAAAGGCATGTGTTACCATGCCCAGCCTGCACAATGTTATTAAACAAACATTTCAAACAAGCTGCACAGCGTCTGGAGCCTAGGAGAGTTGAAAGGTGTCAGGATGCAGCACCGAGGCCTGAGCTGTGAAGTTTTCTGGAGTGTTTGCCTAGTGTGGATCCAGGAAGTACCCCTCACCAAGACTGGGGTTATAGATGTGATTCTGAAACCCAAAGAGAGTAACAGGCGTGAGTGAGGCATCACCGCATTCTGTCTGGATGCGGACCGAACAGAGGGGTCTTTATAGTCTTCAGCCACAGACAACCTGGTGGCATAAGGTTCCCCCAGGAGCTCACCCGGGCACAGAGAAGTCTCACGGTTATTTGTGGAGGCCTGTGTGACCTGCACGGGATAATAAGGACCTAAACTTGGTGTAGCAGGTAGGTGAGAGGGCTGGTTTCAGTCCCTGGAAGAAAGCTGGGAGCCTGAGTCCAGAGCCGCCGGCTGTACTCTGTGGGAAAGAGTAGTGTCAGCCTGCCGACCTCCATCAAGGTCTGAGTTCGTGGGCAGTGATGGGGCAGCTCTTGTGTTGGGACACATCTGTTCATCCAGTGCTGTAAGTGGCATAGCCATCCAAGGCCTCATTTTCACACCACACTCAGCATCTAATTGTTGATCTGTTCTGGGAAAGGAGGAGGGACATGATCAATGCACCTTGCTTAGGGAGAGGTTGGTTTGTTTACATGAACTGCAGCCAGTGATGACTGGAGCTGGAGCCTCTCTGGGCTGTGAGTTCTGTGTACCTTGGGAGAGTCTCCAGTGGGGACCACTTATCTTCTCATAACAAACATGTCTGATACTGTTCCCAACCCCCAAACCACGCATATCAAAGCCACACATGCCAGAGGAGGTATCAACGGGAGGGGTGACTTTTCTGATGCTAAGTGTGTATGAATAAACATTTTATCTATCTGCCACCTGGATGATCCCAGCGCACTCTCATTTCCTCAGAATGGAGCAAGCATTTCCAGTTGTACTTAGTAGCCTGGAACACAGGCTCTGTCTCAGGTCTCAGAGGGTTGGGGGAGGGGAGCTTCCCGTGTCTGCATGTTAGTGTCTTTTCCTTTCCTCTGCCCCCAGTGCTGGGATTAAAGGCATGCTCCACCCACTCTGCAGAGAGGGTTTAAAGTTCATCCGTTGTATTAGGAATAGCTCTTAGAGTGGCATACGGTCTGAGTCCATGTTCCCCATCAGATATGCTCTTTGCAATGTGAGATCTACTTTTTGTGACATATCGAAGTTCAGGAAGCTCAGGACAGGATTTTGACAGCACCTGTTATGAGTGTTCCTTTGTGGATTGTGAGATTCCCTAGTGGCAGGCACTAAAGCACTGTCCTGTGCTTTACAGATGTAATTTCTCGACTATAATAAATATCCTGAGACAGGGTCTCACTATGTAGACCAGCTAGGCTGGACTGGAACTCATGGAGATCCTCTGAGATTAATGTGCTATACACCTTTAATATTAGAGTTAGGTATAATGTTTGAATGATTGATATTTAAACATTATAGCTGAGTGGCTGAATGTTTGCTTAGCATGTACAAAGCCATGGGTTTGATCCACAGCACCACACTAGAAATAATGAAGCCACTGTAGTATGAAGTGTTGGGATCTAAGCTAGGTAGAGTGGCTCACACCCATAATTCTGACATTCCAGAGGCTGAGGCAGGAAGATTTCTTGTAGTTCAAGGCCATTCTGTGGCCACACAATGACTTCCAAGCCAGAACTGTATCACAAGACCAGAATCAGAAAACAAATACATAACCAGCAACTTCCCATAAGTGAGGGCTGTGTCCATGAGGCCTCTTGATTGATATCCGTGTATCTGTGAGGCCGTATCCCTGGGCACATGCTGGTTTTAAATGACTTCATCATCTTGGCAAGTTGCCTCTGTCCCCGATCAAACTCTGCCAAGGTCTCCTTGAGCTTTCACCTCTTCCTCTGCTTCACGCCTGCTTCTTGCTGACTCAGAACTGTCCACTCCCGCGTACACATCCTTCACTGCTCTCCATGTGTGTCTGTGGCCAGTAGCATAACTGCAGCGGGAGGGTAAGACATTCAGTGTGACTGCCTCTGTCTGAGGCTTAGCCTACTGTAATTATTGAAATGTTTCCACTTCTCTACCACATTAACTGTTAGAGCAGTTTGCGCCACCTTTTCTGTATTTCTTTTTGGTGTTTTGATTTGGTTTGTTTTTGTTTTTGAGGCAGGGTCTCCCTCCATAGCCCTGGCTGCTCTGGAGCTCTGTGTAGATCAGGCTGACCACCAACTCACAGAGATTCACCTGCCTCTGCTTCTTGGGGTGCTGGGATTAAAACCCTGTGTTACCACAGTGAGCTTCTTTTTTGTTTGTTTTGAGGCTAACATAGCCCTGGCTGGCCTTGAACTCAGAGACCCCTCTGTCTCCTGAGTGCTGGGACTACAGATGTGAACGATCACGTCCAACTCTTTTCTGTCGTTCTTTCTGGTCTTCTGGTGTTTAACACCCGTGGGATAACCCATGTAGAGCAAGAGAGACGCCTGCCACAGCCTTCCTTTTCCCTCATTGCCTCAGCTTCTCAGTAACACCTAGATGTTTCTCTTTTTGGCCTCGGCCAGGGTTTTTCTATTTCTTCCGTTTAGTCTGTGGGTATGATGTCTGTCAGCGTGGCTGAGCTAACAGGCACCTAGCATTAGTGAAACTCCCCTGTATGTCTGAAGGGGACTGATTCCAGAGAGGACTGCCCTGAGGGACAGTGACTGAAGACAGTCCCATAACGAATATGGGTGGCCCCTTCCAGCCAGTGGCCCAGATGAAGAAAGAGTTCTAGGAAAAGCGGTGCTGCAAGTATTGGCTGGAGTGACCAACGCCTGCTGACACCAGACTCCAGCTTCTTCAGTCGTCCAATGTGGACTCAAACCCAGCTGCTCTCCAGGGAGCTTCGAGACTCAGCACTCCGTGGGAGCATGTCTTCCATGGCTGAGTTTTCTTGCTCTGTTCCTCTCTCCGGTCGCCCTCTTTCCTATTGTTATTTGTGGCTTGCTAGTGTCTCCCTTCACCCTGCCTGCTCTGCTTATTAGTGCGGCCCTGACGTTCTACGGCAGCCGGTATAGCGTGGAACACGCACGGTCCACGGTCCCTCTCCTTTAGCCTAGTCCTGCCCTGTGTGGGCTGGGCACTTGGCTTCACACACACGCGGAGACATCAGCTACTCTGCTAGGCTTGTTCAGTGGGGTGGGTGGTTGAACCTAGACTATGCCTGCCAGCCAAGGTCTGCTTTCCCCAAGGAGGAAGACGAGGTCAGCTTCCAAGGAAGGATAAAATGTTGGCAGTATCCTCAGGGGTCAAGCGGCCTAAGCAAGGCTGCCGATAAATTATGGGAACAGGATGACCAGCGTGACTCCCCACGGCTGCCAGCCTTAGTATTCTTGCCACACTAGGTCACTGGCTGTGGGAAGTGTGGATTTCCTGGACCATTTACATTCCCTGGAGCTCGAGAGGAGGGAGGTGAATCTCATGCCAGCACACACCCTTAGGTTTGACTGGCCTGGGCCTGTCTGTGTTCCCATTTCTGCAGTGGTAGATGAAAGGCCAAGGGGACAGTGGCCTTGGCTGTTATGTCTGTCACAGCCTCCTTCCTCCTTCCTGATGTGTCTGTCTTTTGCTTAAGGGTCATGCCCTCATTTGATGAGTGCTACGATTAAAACAGAAATTCTCCTTCTACCTCGCAGGTCTCTGAGGAGAGAAAAAAATCAGGTCACAGGGACTGCATAAAACGCAGGATAATTAAGGTTTAAAGCGTACATCCTTCTGCAGATGGCCTGGAGCTTGAAGGAGAGGCCATGAGCTGACTAGGTACTGCCAGCTTGGGGCTGTGGCCTTTGGAGAATGTTGGCACAGATCTCCTCACCCAACCCCCACCCTGGGAAAAGCATCCTGACCTTGCTATCCAGCCTTTCTGCTTCAGAGAGTAACATTTAAATTCATCCCCACACTTCCCCAACTGCCCGGGAGATGTCCTCCGTCAAGTCGGGAATTTGGGTCAGCTGTTCATAAACACGCTATTTGCTCAAAGAAGTTCATAGGCCCGCAGCAGTCAGTGGGTAATGTGTGAGGAGGGTCGTCAGTGGTGTGTTCCGTGGCAGGGGTGGCCTGGGGAAGGATTGGGTCACAAGCTTAGGCTTTTCTTTCTTTCTTTCTATATTTTCAAGACAGGGTTTCTCTGTGTAGCCCTGGCTGTCCTGGAACTCACTCTGTAAATCAGGCTGACCTCAAACTCAGAGCTCCACCTGCCTCTGCCTCCTGAGTGCTGGGATTAAAGGCGTGAGCCACCACTGTTAGCAAAAGTTTAGGCTTTTGATATCTGTTTTTTAATTTTACTTTTTGGTGAGTTATATTGTTTATTTATTTATTTTTGTTTTTTTTTTTTTTTTTTTTTTTTTGAGGTAGAGTCTCACACCGTAGCCTTGGCTGGCCTGCTGCTTGTGGACGTTGTACATCGTGGTGCGCACTAGGCTCCGCACCACGATGTACAACGTCCACAAGCAGAACCTAGTTCTTAAAGTACAAGAACAAAAATTTTTATTATCATTAATTTTTTGACATAGAGTCTCATGTAGCCCAGGCTGGCCTCAAATTCACTATGTAGCTGAGGGTGATCTTGACCTTCCTGACCTTCCTATCACCCTCTCTAGTGTTGGGATTCCACAGCGTGCAGACATACCTAGTTTATATGACCAAACCCAGGGACGCGTACATGCTTGCTGAACATTATCGCCTGAGTTATATCCCCAGCCCACTTTTTTTTAGGGGGGCTAAGACAAAGTCTCTCTAAGAAGCCCAGGTTGTCCTTAAATTCATGATGATTCTGCTGCTTCTGCTCCTGAGAGCTCAAATTACAGGCATGCAGCATTATCCCCTGTTTGTTCTGGCCTCAGTCCCAGGCAAGCACCTACCACTGAGCTCCAAAGCCAGCTCTTGGCTTTCCAGCACTTGGTTGCTATGCTATGTTGCCCAGGCTGGCCTTGAACTCTTGACTGCCCTTCCTCTACCTCCCAAGTGCTGGATTTTTAGTTATGCACACCCGTATGAGGCTTGGTATTTGCGCTCTCTGTAATGCTGTTATTTTCCTCTCAGAGTGGCATGTTCTAAGCATTGCCATCGCCAGAGGACATAGAAAAAAAGGCCACGGTAACGTGCGGCATGCAGGGGGACTTCTCCTGTGACAGTTACATGCCACACAGGTTACTTGACCAACATGTACAGCTCTGTGCTCTGTCTGCACCCCATAAACTCACTCATGAGTCAAGGCCTTTTTATCCTCTGCAGAAGTTTCTTTAGCCCAGTGTGTCTTCCTTCCTGGATAAGGAATAAAGGCTGAGCCTGGGTGCTAGATTTCCAGATTTCCAACTGACCTGCAAGGGGGGACCCCCAGAGCTTAGGTGGGAGATTGCGTGGGTCCCAGTGTCTTTTTTCCGGAAAATTGGCTCTATTCATAGGATGTCACTGTGCGCTGTGACCTCAGACCCCTGTCTGCTACTATCTTCAAGGCCTCTGTGTCTCCCGACCTGAGTGAGAGTGTGTACACACAATTCTTGAGCACTATTGTAAAAGGTACATCTTACAGTGGGCCATGTGCCTTTGAGAAAGCTTTAGAGGGACTCTGCCTTGGGCCCTTCTGTGTGTATGATGAGGTGTATGGATGCAGTCACATTTGTCTTCCGGCAGAGAGCTCCTCAGGCGGTAAGAATCACTTGGGGCTCCTTGCTTATTGCACATTGATCTTAGCTGGGTGCAGAGCTAGCTGGTGGCTCTCGAAGGGTCTGAGGCAGATCTCACCACACTTCTCCAGGGCCAGGCCTCAGTCAGGTCCACCTAAAGGGAGAAGCAAAGCCAAGGGTACTGCCGCCTTAGGGCGGAGCCTTGATCTCAGGACTCTGGGAGGGTGCTCTCCTCCTGGAGGCTGACATCAAGGAAGGGGCTCCGAGGGAGAATGGCTTAGCTCATTGTTGACATCTCGGGGCATCCTTTCCCTTGGTGGGAGGCAGTGAAGAAGGCTGTGAGGGACCAAGGCTGGTGAGCAATGTAAACTCATGCTGGGTGGGAGTGGGGGATGGGGTGCTGTGTATGGGGAGACCTACATGTTCACATTCCTAGGTGTGTGACTTCCCAGTGCTTACTTAGTCTTTTGTTTGCTTTGTGTGTGTGGAGGACAGAGGTTGATGCTGGGTGTTCTTCTCCTTTGCTTGCCCCCCCCTCTTTCTTCTCTCTCTCTCTCTCTCTCTCTCTCTTTTTGATACAGTATCTCTCACTAAACTTAGAGCTTACTGATGAACTCATCAGTAAGCTTATCTCACTAGCAAGGAGGCCCCAGGATCATCCTGATCTCCACCCCCCCATTCTCCCCTCCTCTGTTCTCCTGCCCCCCCAAACCCCGGGATTGCAAGTGTCCGCCACCGTTGCTGCACATTGCTTATGTGGGTGCCGGAGCTCCTACCTCAGGTCCTCATGCACAGCCATCTCCCCAGGCCCCTGCTTATTTTGGAAAGAAAACGGTTTGTTTTGGAATTGGGCTGGGCATTCACAGGAGCACAGTAAACAGATGTACTGAGTCCTTTGGTTGTCATAGTCACCTTCCCTTGGCCTGGCTTGTCATTGAGCCCTGGAGTACCTGTAGTCCCAAATATTCTTAAAACCAAGACAGGAGACTCAAATCCAATCTGCAGTTGGCGACTAGCTCGGAACATACTGCTATCATACAACAAATTTTAAAAATCAATATAAGTAAACAGGTGTACGGAAAGAAAAGCCATTCTTGCACTTTTTTTTTTTCAAGACAGAGTTTCTCTGTATAGCCCTGGCTGTCCTGGAACTCACTTTGTAGCCCAGGCTGGCCTCGAACTCAGAAATCCGCCTGCCTCTGCCTCCCAAGTGCTGGGATTAAAGGCATGCGCCACCACGCCCGGCTAAGAAAAGCCATTCTTTTAAGTAATGGGAGTGCTACAGTTGTACTTAGAACTTGCTCTGTAGACCAGGCTGGTCTCAGACTCAGAGATCTGCCTGCCTCTGTCTCCTCAGTGCTGAGATTAAAGGCGTGGGCCATAACCACCGGGCCATACTCTTCATTCTTAGCATCCCCCGGCTACCTGGAGCCAAACGATCCTTTATGTTCTTTCATGGTCCAGCCATTTTAGAAGCAGTCTCCATGGGAGACAGGGCAGCAGTTAGGACACTTCCTGCTCACGCAGACAACTTGGCTTGGGTCTCAGCACCCACACGGGAGCTAATACCCCTCAAACTTCTGTTTACCCCTCAAACTTCTGTTTACCCGAGGTACTCTTCTGCCCTACTGGCCTCCGTGAGCCTTGTACATATGTGGTACACCTACAGATATGCAGGCGGCACATCCACCCACACACACACACACACACACACACACACACACA
>NC_034596.1:105533959-105536381 GCF_900095145.1 Mus pahari | reverse complement strand
ACACACACACACACACACACATATATATACACACATACACACATATATATACACACATACACACACATATACATATACATACACATATATTCACACACATACATTATGTATATATTTTTTGAGACAAGAGGTTTTGTGTGTGTATGTGTGTGTGTGTGTGTGTGTGTTCTGGAACTCACTTTGTTGACCAGGCTGGCTTTGAACTCACAGAGATCTCTAAGCTTCTGCCTCCTGAGTGCTGGGATTAAAGGAATGTGCTACGTGCCACCACACACACACACACACACACACACATTTCAAATTTTTTTTTTAAAAGAAGAACAACAAGGAAGTAAAATGAAGGGAAGTGACCAGGGAAACTGATAAGAATGTAAACATTTCAGGGGCTGGAGAGATGGCTCAGAAGTTAAAAAGTCCTGGCTGTTCTTCCAGAGGCTCTGGGTCCAATTCCTAGTACCCACATCAG
This sequence comes from Mus pahari, assembly GCF_900095145.1. Lineage (NCBI taxonomy): Eukaryota > Metazoa > Chordata > Mammalia > Rodentia > Muridae > Mus > Mus pahari. The sequence goes on along the minus strand of NC_034596.1, from coordinate 105,535,915 downwards.
GTAGATCACAAGAAATCTGATAGTTTCTTCTGGTCTTCGCAGTCACCAGCAATGACATGCACATATCCACACACATCTATGTGTAATTAAAATAAAATCTTTTTTTTAAATTAAATTAAAAACAAACAATAAAAGAACATCTGAAGCCTAGCGTCGCGTTCCACGTCTGTGGATTTGACAACAGTGACCTTTGGGTGACGCAGTCTGCTCATCACTTGTCTTGTGTGAACCTGTGGCGCTCCACCCCTCTGAGTGCTGATCCGGGCCTCAGCACACCTCTCTCTAGCTCCAGCCTTGGACATCTGAGAGCATCGCCACAGTGGGACATCTGGGAGCACTGAAGCCTCTGGAGTCTTTGGCCAGTATTTCTGTTGGAGGCACAGTTTTTCCTGCTTCATTTCATCAAAACATTTTCTCCTTTTAAGGTGTTTGTGCTATGATGTATTAATGATCACATTAATTATTCTTAACCATGGGTTTACTATGAGGTGTTAGCAGACATAGGTAATGCTTGTGATCACACTCACACACTCCATTACCCTTTATTATCCTTGCTCACTCTCACCAACCCCCTGCTTGACACAAGCCAAGTCATCTGGGAAGAGAGAGCTTCGCCTGAGAAAACGCCTCCATCAGATTGACCGTAGAGCCAAGTCTACAGGGAATCCTCTTGGTTAATGATGGGTGGGAAGGTCCAGTCCATTGTGAGCAGTGCCGCCCTGGGCAGGTAGTCCTGGGTTGTATAAAAAGCAAACTGAGCAAGCTGAAGGAAGCAAGCAGTGAGCAGCAATTCTCCATGGCTCTGCTTTGGTTCCCGTCTCCGGGTTCCTGCCTCAGATTCCTGCCCTGACTCCCCTTAGGATGAACAGTAAGATGTCAGGTGGGACAAACCCTTCCCCCACAAGTTGCTTTTGGTCGATGATATGGTTTGTATATGCTTGGCCCAGGGAGTGACACTATTAGGAGGTGTGGCCTTGTTAGAATAGGTGTGTCACTGTGTGTGTGGGCTTTAAGACTCTCACTTTAGCTGCCTGGAAGTTAGTATTCTGCTAGCAACCTTCAGATGACGATATAGAACTCTCAGCTCCTCCTGCACCATGCCTGCCTGGATGCTATCATGTTCCCACCTTGATGATAATGGACTGAGCCTCTGAATGTTTGCCAACACCAATTAAATGTTGTCCTTATAAGAGTTGTCTTGGTCATGGTCATAGGGATGGCAAAACTCTAACTAAGGCAATCACTTATCACAGAAGGCAAAGTAGAATAGAACTGGTACACACCCTACACAAACACACATACATATTAACTGGGATATTGCTGCGAAGGCCCTGACTGTGTTGTTCTGGGAGAGGCTTGTGGAAGGATTTCAGAGTTTAGGGCTGAAAAAGCCCTTGAGCACCAGAGCTTAGATGAGTGCTCTGTGGAAGCCTGGAGATGCTCTGTGGAGATCAGCACAGATGGAGGCCGGGCTTGTGGCACTTCAGAGGGAAGCCTGAGAGTCCCGTAACGACTTTTATCAAGGTCATTCCTACGATACTTTTGAGTTAAGGATCTGTGGTTTCTAGTCAGCTTGGGAAGAGGAATCGCTCTGATTAACCTGAGACCAGCAGCACTGAAATGAAACCTTTGCCTCTTGTAGACCTGGAGCCCCATCCCTGGAGGGGGGAGGTAAAACGATCACGTTAGTTGGGTCTCATGTTTTTGTGACCGAAGGGATAGGGGAGAATTTGGATGTATGACCTATCCCGGCATAGATCCTAGAGAGATGGCTCAGAAGCTAAGAGTATGACCAAGCCAGCTCAGTCAGTCAACCGGGTCTCAAGGGAGGGAGTGAGAATTGAAAATGAAAGACAGTTAGATAAAATAATAACCTGACTCCAGCCCATGCTGAGGCTGAAGCAGGTTTATTTTTTCCCAGCCTAGTTTTATATCATTCTAGGTACATCCAAAAAA
>NC_034596.1:105521842-105533810 GCF_900095145.1 Mus pahari | reverse complement strand
TTTTTTTGGTGTTTCAAGACAGGGTTTCTCTGTATAGCCCTGGCCATCCTGGAACTCACTTTGTAGACCAGGCTGGCCCGGAACTCAGAGATCCAACTGCCTCTGCCTCCTGAGTGCTGGGATTAAAGGTTTGAGCCACCACCACCACCCCCTACCACATAGCAGTTATTTTAAAATGAGTGCCATTATAGTTGTTAGGTGGAATATACACTTTAAAACCTTCAGATGGTCCATAAGGGCGAGGTCTCATTCAAACTTGTGAGTGTGTATTGAATCACAGTTGATAAATGTGTGCCTTGCTAAAAGATAGAGTGAATGGTGAGAAGCCACTGCACTAGTTGTCTGTGTGGGTTCTTGTGAGACTACCATGACATCGTTTTTCTGAACCTTCACAGTGCCAGAAAATGCTAAGAACTGTCATTTCTGCCTTTGTTCTTTCCCAGAGGGTTCTTCTGGAAAAAATTCCAAGTCTTTTAATGTCCACTGTCCTGTTTCTTTAAAAATGTTCTCTGCTGCTCTCCCTTGCCAAGCCTAAGACACAGCCCAGCTTTCTGGGTTTCTCTGAACTAAGTCCCGGCCAGGTTGACAGTGAGCCAAACCCCACAGATGCTTCAACCCATCACCGCTAGGTGGCGAACCTGGCTGTGATCTCTGAGTGCTGGTGGTTTCTAGCTACAGCCGGCTGTTGGTTGGCTGCGCTGCCAGGAGATGGCTCTTCCCTGGGATTATCTTCTAGCCCAGTTCTGTGGGTAAGTGTAAGAAGTCCTGGGCTGGAGCCTGGGACCAGGGAACGAATTCCAGGACAGTCGTCCTTCTGGCGAAACTGATGCTGCATTCTGGAGTCTTGCTTACCGCTAACGGGGTTTTTGTCATCTGGCGTTTGACTCCAGGACCCATGTGCTTTGGTTTGGGTATTTGTTTGCCAGACTGGGCTTCAGGAGCTTTGGTTGATCGTGACCCCGTCAGTGACTATAGGAGGCTTAGGGATCCTGTGAGGAAGGAACTGAACATCACTCACCTACCTACCCCCACCACAGCTAGAGCATGCGCTTGTGAACCGATTTGTGATGATCTGTGAAAAGTGGCCCAAAGAGCGACTATAGGGAGAGCACCGCTGTACTTTGCTTTTTTAGACTTTTAAATTTCATTTTAAGTGAGTGTTTGCATGTGTGTGTGTGTGTACTGCGTCCATGTTTGGTGCCACAGAGTTCAGAAGAAGGTATCTGATTCCCTCTGGATGCCAAGAACCAAACCTGGGTCCTCCGCAGGAGCAACAAGTGCTCTTGACCATTGAGCCATCTCACCAGCTCCCAATGCCATTATTGCTAATTACACCAGAGTACTAGACCTTGCTGTGACTGTCCCAGTGACCAGGTTGGGAGTCTCAGGTCTGCCTCAACTCTAGCACAGAGATGCCTGCGCCGAACCTTGTTGGGATGCGTGACCACAGCAGTTGTCATGTGAGTTCTGGATGGTTGTGGGAGACAGGGAGTAACCCCAGCAAAACTGAATCCCTGGCAGGTCTTTTCTCCCCACCAGGTAGTTTCTGGAGAAGCCATCTTCTGCAGGGCTGCTTCCATTGCCTGCTTCTGAGAATGCTGACAGGTCTGCGCACACACCCCTGTCTCAGTGGTGTGTATGTGTATGTGTGTGTATGTGTGTGTGTATGTATGTGTGTGTATGTGTGTGTATGTGTGTGTGACGACAGGGGGGCTTCCCTTCAGTCACACATGGGGAAGCAGGGGTGCCCTGTAGACAAAGGATGGTTGGCAGGACCTGACAAAGCAGCTGACTTTGTGGAAATCAGACAAAGGTCTGGACGGTCCCCGGGGAAAGTGGACCCTGTGGGAGGGACCCTGAGTGTGGAGGACCTTAAGGCCAAGCAGACCTCAATGTGCTTCAACTTGCTGTATAGCTGAGAATGAGCTTGAACTCCTGATCTCCCTGCCTCTACCTCCTTAGTACTGGGATTGTGATGTCCCACCACACCTGGCTTTGTTCCCCCTTTCCTTTCCTTTCCTTTCCTTTCCTTTCCTTTCCTTTCCTTTCCTTTCCTTTCCTTTCCTTTCCTTTCCTTTCCTTTCCTTTCTTCCTTCCCTTAAAAAAAAAAATAAATCCAGGAAGTACAAAGAAACTGACACGACCTAGTCTTTCCCTGTCAGGAGCATATTGGCACCTAAGGGAAATCAATTCAATAGGGCAGAAAAGTCTAGAATGGAAAGCTCAGCCTTCCTTCTTGTCTTTACCCCAGAGCTAAGTTCTGTTCACTTATGAGTCTTTCCAGAAGGGTTCACTGAAGACCACAGTGTGCACACAGCTCATGGCTGTAACTTGCTTAGGGATTGCTCGGCCCCCAGCCAGCGACAGTTCGGACTCTGCTCTTGGTGGCTGTTTCATCTGTGCTAGGGACACACTTCATTGTGTGCAGAGGCCGTGTGTGAGCTGCCTCAAAGGCTGTAAACACTTCACTAGAGTCATTTCCTCCTGGTGTATTTTGGGCTTCGGCTTTTGTGAGCCTGGCTGGCAGAACTGGATCACTGGGCTTTGAAGCTTCAGGCCCCAGGCTTCCTGCTTCCTGTTCTGCTGTGCTTTACGGGGCATCCTCCAAGCGTCACTCGTCCTCCATGGGTCTTGCCTCAGCATGTGCATTTGTCTCAGCTGACAATCACTCTGCCAATCAGCCTATGTCTGAGGAAGGGGCAAGAGACTGCAGGACACCACCAGAAGTTTTTTGGTGCATTCTCTCTATGGAGTCCTAACAAATGCAGCTCAACTGCGCAATATACGGCAGACCAATACCTGCGTGTTGTTAGCAAAGAATCCTTCATCACCTGTCCTTTCGCATGCTTGCTTTAGCATCCTTTCTCCTGTGTCTGTTTCAGCTAAATGCTCTCTCACGAGTCTGTCTTAGCCTTTCACCTGTGTCCACTTCAGGAAAACACTCCTTCACGTGTTTGCCCCAGCAAAACACCATCTGACACACTGACTTTCCAAAGAACCCTTAAGTTTCCACTTCTGTGTGTGTGTGTGTGTGTGTGTGTGTGTGTACCATATGCATGCCTGATGCCTAAGGAACTCAGAGGAGGGCATCAGATCCCTTGGAGCTGCAGTTATTGATGGCTGTGAGCCACCATGTGGGTGCTGGTAATAGAATCAGGTTCTCTGGTCCCCGGAATTGCTTTTCAGCCCCACTGATCCGCTGCTCAGAACATCAACTTGGAAGCTGAAAAATCTGTAGAGCCTCACCTGCCGCTGCTGCTTTTCCCATCTTCATGTGCGTGTTCACAGAGACAGAAGTCATTAAACAAAGCGCACAGTCCCCTGGGTTTTAGCACAGCGTCAAAGTTGGCTATTATTTGTCAGTAGAGTTAGGATAGAAAGGAGGCTGGGTGGCGGTGGTGCATGCCTTTAATCTCAGCACTGGGTTCTAGGCCACTCTGGTCTTCAGAGCAAGTTCCAGGATAGGCAAGGCTGTACAGAGAAACACTGTCTTGGGGGACGGGGAGCAGAATAAAAGAAAGGGAGCCAGTGCCTAATCTTGTGTGTGTGTGTGGGGGGTCAATCTGGCATGCCAGGTTCTACTCCCTTTGCAGTTTGTTGCTTGATGGGGTCTCTAGGGTCCCCTTGGTGGTTCATGGTAGTGCTGTTTGAATACCATAGTCACATGGGCATGAGGAGAGAAGACCCTACCTGCAGGAGCATTGTGAGGCATGTACCCTGTACCTAGACTTACCTGTGACTTTTATTAAAAGACAGGTTCTTACTTTGTAGCCCCGGGTGGCCTAGAACTCACTATGTAGACCAGGGTGGCCTCAAACTCACAGAGCTCTATCTGCCTCTGACTCCTGAGTGCTGGGATTAGAGACATGGGCTACATCACACCTGGTTGCCTGTGCCTTAAAAAACAAACAAACAAACAAAACAAAAAACAACAACAACAAAAAAACAAAAAACAAAACAAAAAAACCTGCCTGGGGCAGGAGAGACGGCTTAGAGGTTAAGTGGGAGGTACTGCTCTTCCAGAGGACCTGAGTTTAGTTCTCGGCACACACTTCTGTGCCACCCTGCGTCTGCTTTCCCCTCAGGGTAGCTAGGCCCATTCTGGAACCAGCTGGGCTAGACGGAGGGATGCTTAGCTGGGTGCAGGGGAGTGCAGCACAGGAGGGCACGTGACCTAGGCAGCTGTTACTAGGTCATGCATGTCCTGCCAGGAGATCTTGTCCTACCAGTGGTGGTGCCTCCACTGCCTCCTCAGTCCTTCATCTGTCAGGAGGGGTGGGCCATCTTCTTGGTTGGTGGGGTGGTGTCGAGCATTTCTGACTGGAACCCAAATGGGCCTGGGCTGGTCCTGTGGAAAGACATGAACAAAACTCTTTCTGGTTGTGAGGAGGGGGTCTGGTCCCTTCCAAATCCCGTCCAAGGGATCACATCATTGTTCCAGGATGAGAGGAGTTAACCTGGTGAGTGCCAGTGGAGGGAGATGGGGAGGGTGTTTGCCACTCTTGTAAATATTAAATAGATTTTGAATAGTCAGAGCCATCACTAATTGTTTGTTGGGTGGTAAGTGTTTTTGCTTGTTTGTTTGTTTTTAAGCTGAGCTTTTAGGGTTTGCTGTGTTCTTTCCATTTCCTCTTGGCTCTAGGGGTTGTAAGGAATCCTTGTGTGGCGGGGGATTTCTCATTGTGAGCAGAAGGTTTGAATTGGGAGCTGGTAAAGGCAGGGCTATTATCAGTGTTTATCTGTTAAGGAATGCCCATTATGGTGAAGGTGGAGAGCATATGGTGGGTTATGGCCATTAGGGTCCCATACTTCTGACTGCACACAGTCACCCCCAACTCCAGTTTTAGGGATCTAATGCCCTTTTCTGATGTCTATAACCACCCCCCCACACACACATAACATACACAAACATAGTCATACCCACTGTACTGGCTGGTTTTGTGTCAACTTGACACAGGCTGGAGTTATCACAAAGAAAGGAGCTTCAGTTGGGGAAATGCCTCCATGAGATCCAGCTGTAAGACATTTTCTCAATTAGTGATCAAGGGTGAGAGGGCCCCTTGTGGGTGGAGCCATCCTTGGGCTGGTAGTCTTGGTTCTATAAGAGAGCAAGCTGAGCAAGCCAGGGGAAGCAAGCCAGTAATGAACACCCCTCCATGGCCTCTGCATCAGCTCCTGCTCCCTGACCTGCTTGAGTTCCAGTCCTGTCTCCTTTGGTGATGAACAGCAGCATGGAAGTGTAAACTGAATAAACTCTTTCCTCCCCAACTTGCTTCTTGGTCATGATGTTTGTGCAGGAATAGAAACCCTGACTAAGACACCCACATGTGCACAAATATAAAAACAAGTATTTTATTGGTTTGGTTTGGTTTGGTTTTGAGACAGGGTTTCTTTGTATAGCCCTGGCTGTCCTGAAATTCTCTTCATAGACCAGGCTGGCCACGAACTTGGAGGATCACCTGCCTCTGCTTCTGCCTCCTGAGTGCGGGGATTAAAGGTGTGTGCCACCACTGCCTAGCTTTAAAACAAATCTTTAAGGAACATGCCAGGTTGCACGGGATTTGCCTACTTCTTGTCATGCAGAGCATCTCAAGCCGCTGCTCATGTCACTTTCCACGTAGCCCTCAGTACGAGGTGTTTGCCAAAGCCTTTGGATGGGAAGCAATGTTCTCTCAGGAGCTTAGTTTTCTCTGGAGTCAGTTCTCTTATTCCAACATCATGAGTTCTGTTGACTGAACCCAGGCTGTCAGGCTTGTGCAGCAAGTACCTTTGCATGCTGAGCGATCTCAGTGTGTGTGTGTGTGTGTGTGTGTGTGGGCATTTAAGTTTTAAAATTTTAGTTATTTTTATTATATGTACATGAGTATTACATGTCTATCACATGCATGCAGTGTCCACAGAGACCAAAAGAGACTATCTAGTCTTCAGTAACAGGTATTAGAGATGGACCTGCAAGAGCATCAGGTGCTCTTAACTACTGAGCCATCTCCCCAGCACCCCCCAATTATGTATGTGTGTGTATGTGTGTATATGTTTATTTTTACTTTATGTTTAAGTGTATATGCCTGTATGTATGCCTCTGCACCACATAGATGCAGTGCTTGAGAAGGCCAGCAGAGGGCACTGGAACTGGAGTTACTGACACTTGTGAGCTGCCCTTTGGATCCTGGGAACCAAACTCAGGTTCTCTTCAAGAACATTAAGAGCTATAAGCCACTGAGTCATCTCTCCAGTGCTTCCAATTGTATTAAATTAATTCAGAAAGTATCAGATATCTATTATGGGTTTCCACACACCCTCAATTTTGGCTATTTTCTAATGTTCTAGGTTAGGCACAACCAAGAATGTGTTGGTATGAAGTAAACTTGAACTAAAACCTGTTCGCAGCTAAAGCAAACACAAATAAAACCAAAGTCAATGCCTTTTAAGATTTAGCCTTTTAAAAGTTTTTCTAGGAAGTTCTCTGATATTATTAGTCAGTAGGTTAATCAATTTTCAAAATTTAAATCCTGTGTGCATGCCTGCCCAACCCCTGGAGGAGTGGAGACGGCAGTGGGCAGAGCGAAGGGAGGGTTGGAGGAGCCTGTGCAAAGCGAGCAAGTTGGGAGTCCTGAGCGACAGGCCCTCCAGCGGACAGTGTGTGAGCTCTGGTATTGGTGATTTAGGATCCAATCTGGCAGGTTAAGGTCTAAGAAAAAATGTTTATGGAAAATGTTTGAGATTGGCAAATGCAAATAGTGAAGGTTGGAGGGTATGAAAGAACTTGGATGATGATGATTTAGAAAGGAAAAATGCTTCAGATGAAAGATGTTTAAAGTTGGCAAATGCAAGTTTTTTTTCTTTTTTTTTGTTTTTTTTGTTTGTTTTTTTTCTTTTTGTTTCTTTTAAATGCAAGTTTTAAATGTTGGAGGGTCTGAGAAGATGTTTTAAATCATATAAATGCAAATTACAGAGATGTAAGAAATGATTTAAGGTATAAAAAGGGGGAAATGTTTTATATTCCCCCCTCATGCTATTGTTAATTCAAAGTTCGGGAATTTTAACATTACTCAATGGAGTTCTGATAAGCTAATGGAACATTTACAATTCAGTCACAAGCTTAAGATTTTAATTTCCTCTTGGCTACCTGCTGAATATAAACTTAGGGATGCTTCTCACCATGCTAAAACCATCTCTGTTTATTCTGAATATCCAGCCCTCTGGACTGAGGAAAAAATGTTCTGTGCCTTTTAACCCAAACCTAGAACTTTTACTAGGTCCTAAAGGCACGAGTCTATTCCTATTGTCTAACAGACACCTGTTAACTGTATTTCTAAAATATGGATTTCAATACAATGGTAAATACTAATGTACATCCTTTTGTAAACTAAGGTTCACATAAGCTTCAGGGAATCTAGAGCCCTAAGACTTGGACCCACCTGTCACAGCTCAGATGGACCACAGATAAGTACACCTGCCTGTTCTGACCCAATCCAGCAGGTAATCGCAAGTATAGATTATATAAAATAACATATAAAGGTAGAATTTATATACATTGAAACATGAATATAAAATGTGTATTTTATTCATGTGTCATCAGAAGATGACTCGTCCCTAATAGCTACATACATATTCACATATGCATGTGTACTTATAAATTATCCACATTAAATATAAGTTATATTAACTGAATATGATTTAAATACATTATATTACTTACAATAAATATAAATAATATGCATTAGGTATTAATTATGTACTTTAAATGAAAATTATATACATTAAATATTAATTATATATGTTAAATATGAATTAAATATGAGTTAAATCTATAAAATATAAGTTATAATCTAATATACACACACATACACACACTCACACACACACACACACACATATATATATATATATATATATATATATATATATATATATATATATATAATTTCACATGTCTTTAAGGACAGGGAGTTATGGAATGAGCCCATGAAGCTCTAAAACAATCAGTTACAAAAAAGAGGGGCATTGCATTCTCCTTCACCACAAGATTTTATTTTGAAGTTTTTTGACCTTGGATGCCAAGGGACTCTCTGCTGCTGAGTGTCTATGGCACCCTACAACTCAGCACACTTATGCCTAAGTGAAATGGAAGGATCTGCTTACTGGCATATGGCATGGTCCTGACCTAGTATTAATATGAGGACAAGGGCACATTTGGTGGCTGCCAGAGGGATTGGTGAGACATGCTGATGCTGGGACAAAGAATGATGCTGACTATAATCTTTCTGATTGCCGTGATGATGGTGATGAGGAAGATGTATTGGGCATATGTTCCATATGTTCCTGACACACCTTTACTTCTTCTGTATGGTCAAGGCCGGAAGTACTTGTGGCTTCTAATAATTCTCAGCTGTTGGGATTCCCTTGGTCTGAGAGTAAAAAGTATTCCAAACTGGTGAATTACACTGCTATGGGTCAGGGCCTACCCATTTGTTTTACTAGAAATAGTACCAATGCTGGGTGTGTTTCTGTGGATCCTCAGACTTAGAAGAAGAATATCTCTAAGACTGTAGTGCAAAGCATTAAGATGGGAAGGCCTGTATCTCAGACTGGACAGGCTGCCTCACTGCAGGCTTTTGGACCTTGAAGGACAGAAAACATGGAGACTGTGGAGCCTGACTTCAAAAAATCAATCAAATGGAGAAGCTGTTCCAATGACTCTCCTCTTTCTTTCTTTCTTTCTTTCTTCCTTTCTTTCTTTCTTTCTTTTTTAGATTTATTTATTTATTATATGTAAGTACACTGTAACTGTCTTCAGATACTCCAGAAGAGGGCGTCAGATCTTGTTACGGATGGTTATGAGCCACCATGTGGTTGCTGGGGTTTGAACTCCGGACCTTCAGAAGAGCAGTCGGGTGCTCTTACCCACTGAGCCATCTCACCAGCCCGGCTCTCCTCTTTCCTTTCATGTGACTGGTTATCCTGACTCAGTCATCTACTGGTCTGGAAATCAATCCAGTACTGGACAAAAGGAAATGACAGTGGGCATTTGGAGGGCTGATTCTGGAAATTTTCAGAGACATATTTGAAAATTGGTAGCTGCTTTGTATGATGTATGTTTGCTGTGGATAAAAATGGAGCAGGTTCTCGTGTTAAGGTACATGTGACATCCTGCGTTACCCCACCCTACTAATTAGGAATGTACCTTGGTTATTGGCTCTGATGATGAGTTCAATGTTTCTTGTTTTAATTGTCTTTTGTCCAATAGTGTTTTTGCTCTCTGTGATGGACAATCTAATGCTAGCACACCAACCAGCTTTTATTATGATTTCTATAAATTTATCTGAACCCTGGTATTCTGAAAAGGCTTACAAATATTAGGTGAATTAGATCATGCTCTGGCAAGGAGCAAACGTATAGTTGGACTGATCATTGCCGGTGTTGTTGCTCTCATAACACTTACAGCCGGTGCTACCACTTATGCATTAGCTTTAACACAAGAGGTGCAAACAGCTAGTTTATTTTTTATTTTTTTTTATTTTTATTTTTATTTTTTTTGTTTTTTTCAAGACAGGGTTTCTCTGTCCTGGCTGTCCTGGAACTCACTTTGTAGACCAGACTGACCTCGAACTCAGAAATCCACCTGCCTCTGCCTCCCGAGTGCTGGGATTAAAGGCGTGCGCCACCACGCCCGGCTTAGTTTTTTTTTTTTTTTTAATCATCTTGCAGAAAATGTAACGATGCCCTAAGTATACAAAAAGATTTAGATTGATGGCTAGAACAAAGAATTGACACATTATATGATATAGTGCAGATCATGGGAGGTGAGGTACAAGGAATGAAAATCAGAAGCCATTCAGAATGCCATGTGCAATGTCTATGGATTTGTATAACTCCAAAAATGTATAATGAACGTCAGCCTAATTGAGCCAGAGTCAAAAAGCACCTTCAAGGTATTTTCAAAATACTAATACTTCTTTAGCCCTGCATAAGGAGGCTTTAAGTTTAAGAAATGCAAAGTCTTTGTAGTATGGGTATTTTAATAGATCCTGGCATGGGGTTCCTTCCTGCCTTTGACCATTTATGTTCCCGGAATGAAGAACACATACGAACACAAACTTTATATTTTAATATGCTTTAAGTGGCACAATAGCTGGGCAGCTGCCTACCCTCTATGCTGTTAGAATCTACCTTCACCAACAACTCCGTGCTCCTACTTGTTGGGTCCTGCCTCTAAACATTGTGTTGTCGATTTTACAGGCACGCTAGAGATCGCGCAGCCAGAGTGCACCAGACCAGCCAGATCGCACCGTCGCCTGGACCGCCCACTGTCGCCGGACCGCCCACTGCCGCCAGACCGCCCACTGTCGCCCGGACAGCCCCCCCATCATCGCGAGAACGCCGTGGCAACTTCAGAGGACTCAGGGGCATGCTGGGAACTCTTCTTTGTATTTAAGCCAGTTCCAACAATAAAAATCTGGGCCTTGATCAGAGAAGCTTTTGTCAGGGCCCCATGTTTCCTTTCGCAGCCCTGTTCTTTTTCAGGAGTTCCCGTCCTCCAGTTTGGATCCACAGTGTTTCTGCAGGCAGAACCACACATTTGGCGTCCAACATGGACTGCACATTTGGCGTCCAACGTGGACTACACACCTACTTACTAATTCCTATGCTCTATCTTGGCTGCTCTTGATCTGGCTGAGCGGCCGTCTGGGCAGCGTTCTTTTGGCCTTTACTTGGTGGCTTAGGTTCTCCCTCCTACACCTCTCCTGAGGCACAGAAGCTCCATTTTCTCTCTTTTCTCATGGTCCCTAGCCTGGGAAACCTAAATCCCACCGCTCTCTCTTCTTCCCAGATATTGGCTGCTGGTATTTTTATTTACCAATCAGAATTAACTGGGGTCAGGTCCCTAGAAGCTATGTGCTGACTTCAAATCTGGAGGCCATCAGTTAGCATTAGAATACAAGCAGCCTTAGGCCAGCCTACTACATCTTTGTCTTTTGATGCTGTTGGCATTGCAAATGATATTTTGAAAAAGTTGCAAGCTGTTTTCCCTTAATGGTCCTTGTTGCATCTCTCTTATTGGATATAGCATGACTTGGCTTTTTTATGGCATGTCTATTATCTGTTCTTTTGAGAGAAATCATCAGAGCTTTTATAGATGTCAAAGCAGAGTTACATAAATTCAAGCTCCAATGTCTTCCCTGGCACAAGTTGGTAGTCAATGATGGGTAAGATTGTCTTGAAAACCTTCTCAACCTAAGACAGGCCACGAATACAAGACTATTCATGTGCCAATGACGGGTAAAAGCTGAGTTTTCAGATGGCAATCTAAGATAGGCACAACTTTCTGCTTTGTGACTGATAAGGTGTGCTGTTCTTATAGATAAAAAAAGATCAGTAAGATTTTCTCAGAGGTGGATCAACCGAAGACAGGGCATGAATCCTAGGATTCATGTACTGATGATGAGTAAGGTCCACACTTCTTGAGGGGAAGCCTAAAACAGGCATAATCTTTCTGTGCCAATAATTGAGACAGCTTTGGCTTGTATAGATAAAACAGGGGGACATGAGGGGGGCACATCCAGAGTTTGGATGACTTCTTGCTTGTGATTAAACATGAATGAGTCTGCTGACATCTGTCTTTGTTTTTAGTTAAGAAGTGTGTTATACCCTGCCAAGTTCCTCCACTTATGTATACATCCTTGAGAGACTGTTCTAGCCTGAAGGAAATGGCCTTAGTGAAGTATAGATACTGTGTACCATAAACTCAACACAAACATTTGTGGTCATTGTTTATATTCCTGGAATTGGCCATATTTTCTTTCTTTCTTTGTTTCTTTGTTTGTTTGTTTGTTTGTTTATTTTTTTTTTTTTTGAGACAGGGTTTCTCTCTGTAGCCCTGGCTGTCCTGGAACTCATTTTGTAGACCAGGCTGACCTCGAACTCAGAAATCTGCCTGCCTCTGCCTCCCAAGTGCTGGGATTAAAGG
>NC_034596.1:105511752-105519942 GCF_900095145.1 Mus pahari | reverse complement strand
AAGAGGGCATCAGATCCCATTACAGATGGTTGTGAGCCACCATGTGGTTGCTGGGAATTGAACTCAGGACCTCTGGAAGAGCAATCAGTGCTCTTAACCGCTGAGCCATCTCTCCAGCCCCAGATATTCTATTTTTTAACACTGTGTGTGTGTATGTGTGTGCACGTGTGTGTGCACACCCTTGTCCTCCCATTAAGTTCAGAGGACAGTGTGGCAGCTGGTCCTCACCTTCTGCCATGTGGGTCCCCAGATTGAACTCAGGTGGTGAGGCTTGGTGTCTTTGTTCACTGAGCCATCTTGTCCCAGAATAAGGTAGTTTCCTTTAAACTACTCGTTTTCCTGTGGAGAGCAGTAACATTAATAGGTCAATAGAGGAAGTCTGAGCAAAGAGGGGGACCGGATGGCCAGCGCTGGCTTGTGCTGACGTCTTCAGGTTGAAGGCACTCATTCCCTAGACTGCACGGACTGGACACCCTGGACAGACAGACTGCCTCCATTCCCAGGCAGGAAGTGCAAGATCAGGGTGCTGACAGGGCCCTCCAGAGTCTTCCTGGGAGCACCAGCTTTGACTGCTTGTGACTGCTGGTGCCACTGGTTCTTCTCGGTTCTGTGAAAGCTGACTCCACCTTTTTCTTGGGCTTCACTTGCTGTTCTCCGCTCATGCATGTCTGTGTCCAGATTTCTCTCCTGTATGTGTATGCGTGTGTGAGGGTTTGTGTACATGTAGGTGTGCATGTGCACATACATGTCTTTGCATGTAGAAGATAGAGGACAATTTGGACATTGTTCCTCAAGCACTGGACACATTTCTTTGTTCTTTGTTTCTCTTTCTTTCTTTCTTCCTTTCTTTTTTCTTCTTCTGAGATAGGATTCCCCAATGGTCTGGAACTTGCTAAGTAGGCCAGTCTGGCTGGCCTTCAAGACCCAAGAATCTGCTGTCTTGGAATCCCTAGAGCTGAGACTTCCAGTGCATGCCACCACACCCAGCTTGTGTTATGTAGGTTCTGGTTGTTGAACTTGGGTCCTCATCCTTTCAAGGAAAGCACTTTACTGACTGAGCCATAATGCACCCAGCCCTTATCAAACCCTAGATATCTTGGAATAGGGATCCTTCTTCTCCAGTCTGAGCTCATCTTAATATATATGCACCAATTCTGCATTCAAAGTTTATATCTGCAATGTTACCTGAGATCCTAAGGGCTAGAATTTCAGCATATGAATTACAGGAAGACATAGTCCACACGTAAGAGTTGGCGTGGGAGGATCAAGACATGCCAGGGACAGTGCAGCAAGAAACTCGAATTCAGCGAGCAAGCAAATCGTGCAGGCCCCCGAGGGAACAGCACTCCAAGGAGGGAGCAGTGTGTAAGGTCTAAGACAGACACAGCTAAGCACAGTTAAAAACAAAACAGAGGCCCCTTGGTCTTGCAAACTTTATATGACCCAGCACAAGGGAAGGCCTGGGCCAAGTAGTGGGAGTGGGTGGGTAGGGGAGCAGGGGCGGGGGGGGGGAGTATAGGGAACTTTCGAGATAGCATTTGAAATGTAAATAAAGAAAATAATAATAATAAAAAATTAATCTGATATCACTAAAATGTTATCTATGTAAATGCCATTTAAAACTTTCTACCAAATGCTTACTTAGTTTAGAGGTCAACAAAAATGTGCAAAATAAGACTTAAATAAAACACAGCAGAGTGAAACAAAACAAAACAAAACAAAACACCCAGGAGACAGTCTGGATGGCAGAAGTGAGAGAAGTGCTATTCAGTAGTTGGGAATTCACTCCTACAAATCACAACGTTAAGTGTGGGATGCTCTTATTTAACTTATCGATTATAAAAAAACCAAATGCTCATTCTGAATAAAAAATCTGATTCAGAAGTATACAGTAACACAACCTTGGGTTGTAGGTACCTTGGTCAGGGAAAAGCAGTTCGCATCAAATCCACTGCAATGCAGAAGCATTTCTACCATCTGGCAGAACACCGATGCTTGGTTTTGTTTCAGACTCCAGTTAAAGCTGGAAGGACGGACTGCCTGTCTTAGTTACATCTCCTGTTACTGTGTAACTAAGTGCCCCAACCTAAGCACCGGGACAGAGAAAGTTACATCTCCTGTTACTATGTAACTAAGTGCCCTGACATAAGCACCCTGACAGCGAAGGGGCTCATTTGACTCAGCAGCAGGAGTTTGGGGCAGCTGCTCACATTGCATCCTCAGCCAGGAAGCAGAATGCAGGTGACCAGCTCTCATCTCCTTTTATACAGCCCATGACATCCACAGCCATCCCACAGGTCTGTCTCCAGGTGGTTCCACATCTCATCACACTGGCAAGTGAGCCCAACCTCCACGGTACCTGGCACGCTCCCCCCCCCCAAATGATGGGGTACTTTCAAAGCACAAGCACTGGCTCAGCCACTTCTATTCTCTTGTGCATTGTATTTATTTGCTCTTGTGGCCAGGTCATGGCTGCAGGAGCCAGCCAACCGTGCAGGTGTGGCCTGCCTGCTCCAGCCCAGGCTCTCTGCAGCCACTACCCAGACGTTTTCCAGCTCACCCTATGAGTGTGGACTGTGTGTGGATGTCTCGAGCAAGCGTGCTCCATTCCTGGGTGTGCAGTGGGCAGTTTTAAGGTACATTTTACTCTAGTGCCCAACTCAGCATGAGTGCTGGCATTGGATTCTCTGTGTCATGCTTCTGACTTGCCCAGGGTCTCCATCCCTGGTCCCTGAATCCACTTCTAAAGACCAATGACTTGTACCCAGCTCACGCTCCATGCTGTGAATTCAGGGAACTCTGATTGGGGAGCAGAGGTCAGGGCCAGGTTTCAGGAACAGCCAACTGATTGTCTGGATGCTACCTTGTGAAGTCCACTTTGCTGGTGTTGGTTGAAGGATCTGAGGGGGACCTTATCCTGTTACGCAGGTGCAGTGGTGTGCCCAGGTGGACTCAGATGGAATTGCAAAGTGTAGCCTGTGTCTTTATGGTGGGGTCATGGTTTCATTTCATCAGTAATGAGTAATAAACAACCACTGTACCAATAGTAATAGGAATGACTGGGGTGGGTTGACTTTTATCAGCTGTTCAAAGCCTCAGCAACAACAAACCCTTAGACCTGTCAATTCAAGACCTTCCTGCTGCTGCTGGGAGGGCCTTCCTTCTGTCCCCCAGTATGAGGCAGCTGCCGATGGGAACCAGCATCATCCATAACTTCAAGTGTTGTTTCATCTCGTCAGCTGTGTTCACGTGACTCCATAACCTATTACAGAAACAGCTGCTCACACCACTTCCACTGTGGCTGGGGAGTTTCCATACCAAGCTACTCCCCACATGCCAGTGAATGATGAGCTGTTATTTAATTCTGATCCTGGACTCTGCAGTTGCTGACTCTGCAAGCTGGGGGCCCAGGCCACAGCACTGCCTCCATTTCAGAACCAGTGGCAATCCTGGGCCTCCCACACTTCACAGGGCAGCATCTACAAAGACACTCTCAAGGTTCATGGAAACCAGGGAGCGTTCTCCATGTGTTTACCTCCTGCCTTAGGAAATGTGGAGGTGCAGAGGCGAGGTCTCTGAGCGTCCTTATTTCAGATGTTGGGGGCATCCCACTTTCAGCTCAGAAGTTCCCTTGTGATAAGATTTTCACGGTGGTCCTGTTCCAGAGCCTTGTTAATGGTCAGTGACCATTAACAGGACTCAATCGCCAGCCTTATAAACACTCTGAGCCTCACATGGGGCTGGGATTCCCAGACTTCTTACTCATAGATTCTTCCCTCTCCAGCCAGTCAATTCATGAACACAAGCTCAAGAACCAGTGGAAGGAGGTGCATTTAACACAGGAACCTCCAAGGCAGCCGACTGCTGCTGCTGCATGCCTTTGATCCTTGCACTTGATGGTGTTCAAAGCCAGCCTGGTGTAAAGAGTGAGTTCCAGGACAATCTCAAGGGCTTGGACTCTCTAGTGAAAAGTTCGCATGTAAATCTCTTTCTAGTTCACGTCTTTGTGTGCATATAATTCACTCGTGTTTCAGGAGATCTTCCTGGCGAGGCATTGCCTTTGTTTGTTTGCTTTTTTTTGTTTGTTTGTTTTGTTTTGCTTTGTTTTTTTTTTGAGACAGGGTTTCTCTGTGTAGCCCTGGCTGTCCTGGAACTCACTCTTTACACCAGGCTGGCCTCAAATTCTAGAGATTCACCTGCCTCTGCCTCCTGAGTGCTGGGATAAAAGGTGTCTGCCACCATCACCGAGCTGTCCACCCCTTCCTTATAGGAATCACAAACCAAAGTATGATTCCACCAAATCAAGCCTGGGGAACCAATGAAGTTCACTGACAGAGCCTGGGTGAAGGGCTAATTAGAAGAGTGTGGGTGACCCTAAATCAGCCACCCAGCATGGATAGTAATTTCTCATAGATGGGGTCCCCCCTACTTTCTGTTAACCTTCCACACACGATTTACTTAAGCACCTCCCAAGACCAGAAGGCCATGTGCAATTACAGCAGGCTGACAGGTGCAGAGGCGTGTGGCTGGAATCCTGTGAAGGAATACCAACAGGCAGCAGGGTAGATCTTAGCGCTCTTGTGAGTGGTCACTGATGCACGGGGTGGGACCTGTGGGGGAGCTGGTATCCTCCCTGGGTGCTCCTTTGGTGGTGAACCCTGTAAAAGTCGGCTCCTTAGAGAATGAGCTCCATGCCTTTTAACCTTCAGCTTCCAGACCCCTCCTAGGCAAAGATCCTGCAAGATATGTATACCCCTGATATCGTACCTATTGGTTTCCATACTGAAACAAAAAGCTGTATTTTTGCTTCTACAGAGTTCTTGTGGAATCTTGCCCAAACTAGTCCCCGGAGAATTTCTGTCATTTGTTTTATTTCTTCAGACTGAAATGTCATTATTTTGTTCCTGACCATGCCAGGGTCACAGATTTGGGTGTGGCTGTGCTTTGTGGGGTTTCCTCGCCTGTTCTAAGAGGTTGTAAATTGCTCTGTGTTCCTTCAGAAGTTATCCGCAGGAAGCTTTTGAACCTGGATGGAGCTCAAGTGTCTCAGGGGATGTTTAGTTACTTATTTTTCTTGTTAGTCTCTATTTCCCGTCTCAGAATGCCTTGTAAGATCTCTTTTTGGGAATCATTGTACGTTAAGGATGTAATTACCGCACAGTTTGTAGAAAAGCACCTTCCTTCCTTCCGTGAACCGCTTCAAGTTCACCAGAGCAGGGCAGGCAGCTTAGGCAGCAGGTTCCCGCCGCCCCCCAGGAGGCAGAAGAGAGTTCACTCAGGGAAACAAGGCCAGAAATGGGACCCAGGCTTTCTCCTCTGCAGCCGGTGAAGGAGCCAGGAGTGGAAGGGGACTGAGAAGGTGGTCATGGGCTTTGCCTGGCGCTTCCCAGTTTCTACTTGCTGTTGGGTGAGTTTTCATTTCTACCAAGTGACACAGTTGTATGGATGGCCGAAGTGAGGAGTCTTCACCAGGATGGGAAACCACGAAGTGGGGGAAGTGGGAGAGGCTGTGTGGTTTGCATTGTACAAAGTTCAGGGAGAAGGGACCAGAGTGAGCAATCACAGCGCCCAAGAGGGAATTGGGGTCCTCTCTGATCAGCTTCATCTGCCCCCCCTCACAGCGTGGGGTCTTCCCAGTCTGGCGCCCCCCCTCACAGCGTGGGGTCTTCCCAGCCTGGCGGGGCCAGAGGTAGGGAGCAGTGGCCTTGAGCGGCACGTCTGCATCTGGAATGCTGCGGAAATCCCTGTCTTTCTTGGGTTGGCCAGGAAGGGATCAGATTACCTCCTGCTCTGTCAACCGAGGGGCTCTCTCATTGGGATAGCCAGCTCAGGACTGACTGAGGGGCCCCAGCTGGTCTGCGGGGTGTGGGACGGAGGCCGGGCAGGGCTGGGGACCTAGGGGAGAGAGGAGGCGAGGTGCTGGTAGGGCAGGCGCAGCGTGGGGCGGTGGGATCCGGAGCAGCGCGCAGGGCTAGGCGAAGAGACTCGTGAGGCCGAGACGCAGGGACCCTGGGCGGCAGCGGGGCCTCTCCTTTCGAGAGCCACGGGGACGCGCGCGCGCCCTTGGTCTCGCGCCCCGCCCTCCGGTCCTCCCCGCGCCGCTTCCCAGCGCCATTCCCCGCGTCCTCTTGTCCAGGCCATGGAGGGTTTAGTGTTGCGCCCCACTAAAGACTATCGGGTGGTGCTGCTGGGCAGCGTGGCGGTGGGTAAGACGGCGCTGGCCACGCAGTTTGCGTGCGGCCGCTTCCCGGAGCGCTGCGAGCCGTCGGTGGAGGAGCTGTTCAGCAAGGTGATCGAGGTGAACCGGGCTCCGGCGCTGCTGGAGATCGTGGACACGGTGGGCGCCGAGCATCTGGTCACCCTCAAGGACCTGTACATCAGGAACAGCGACGGCTTCGTGGTGCTCTACAGCGTGTGCGACGAGGCCTCGTTCCATGCCGTGCGGCCGCTGCGAGAGCGCATGGGCCGGCTGCGGGGCTCGCGCGCCGTCCCGCTCGTGCTGGTGGGCACCAAGGCCGACCTAGACGCCGAGCGCCAGGTGCTGACAGCCCAGGGCCGCGCGCTGGCCCGCGAGTGGCGCTGCCCGTTCCTGGAGATCACGGCTAAGAGCAAAATGATGGTGGACCGCGTGTTCACGCAGGTGGTGCGCGAGATGGAGGCCCTGGCCCCGCCGGGGCAGGAGGCTCCCCGCATCCCCGCCAACGCCCCGGAGACGTGGCCCGCCGAGAGGTTCATTGGCTAACGCACCACGGTCCACTGGCTCAGTGCCTTTTCCCAGAAACTTATCCAACCATAAACAAGTGGCTGCTTTTCTGTATATTTACCGCAAAGTGTGCTGGTGCTTCAATCTGCCTGCGTGTCTTTCTTCAATGTTAGGCAAAAACTTTGCAACATTCCCTCTGTTGACCTCCGACTGTGCTACAAGAAGAAACCAAAATTTACATTTTACCGTAGAGATAATTTACAGCCCTGTTCAATCTGTTTTGGACTCCCACCCACCCTTCTAATTTTTGTAAATAGCAACTCGGGAACTTTTGATTAGTTGGGAAGTGCGCACTGAAGAGACGTTTTCTTCAGCTTTAGGGGGCTTTTCTTTCCTTTACAACCTTGAATCCAGCAGTAAGATTTTCCTTAACATGAATTCCTAAATATAGTTATGACTTATGCCATGTTGGTCTGAAAGGGGATACTGGACAGGAGACAACTGGGCGCACACACTAAGATAGCTGGGCCCTACCTTGTAATTGACATTTAGTTGGTTTCCACATCCCCTGCATTGGAAATAAAATTGGAAGTTGGTGATTTTTAACATGTGCCTTTCTTTTTTTTAAATTTATTTTATTTATATGAGTAAATTGTAGCTGTCTTCAGACACACCATAAGAGGGCATCAGATCCTATTACAGATGGTTGTGAGCCACCATGTGGTTGCTGGGATTTGAATTCAGGACCTTTGGAAGAGCAGTCAGTGCTCTTAACTGCTGAGCCATCTCTCCAGCCCCCAACATGTGCCTTTCTAGCTTGTGTAAACCTGTCATTGCTAAAACTTTACTTTTTAAAAAAACGTTGCATTGTGTGCATGTGTGCTGTGAGTGCATCGTGTGTGGGCACACCTGTGGGGAAGGACAGCCAGGTTTTGGTCCTCCCCTCTGGGTTTACCTGTCATACCTTGTTGAAGGAGAACTGGAATTATAGACATGAGCTGAGATTTGAACTCAGAGCCTCGGCTTTGCACAACAAGTGAATTCCCCAGTGAACCACCTCCCAGCCACTAACTCTTGACGTGTTCGCATACCTTGTCTTTGGGAAATGAATGTTTGTAAGGAGGAGGGGAGCAGGCCCCTGTCTTGTGGTGTACTCCTGCAGAGTTGCTCCCAAGAACCAAAGGGGTTTGGTTTTGATTTCTAGATTCAGAATTTTTTTGTTGTTGTCTGAATACCTAGCAGTAGAGTGGGTAGACGTGTAAGGGCCATTTGGCGATGTTTCCTGTGGCAGAAGTTCTTCTTCTTCTTCTTCTTCTTCTTCTTCTTCTTCTTCTTCTTCTTCTTCTTCTTCTTCTTCTTCTTCTTCTTCTTTTTTTTGGTTTTTCGAGACGGGGTTTCTCTGTATAGCCCTGGCTGTCCTGGAACTCACTTTGTAGACCAGGCTGGCCTCGAACTCAGAAATCCACCTGCCCCTGCCTCCCAAGTGC
>NC_034596.1:105506164-105511682 GCF_900095145.1 Mus pahari | reverse complement strand
GTGAGCCACCATGTGGTTGCTGGGATTTGAACTCAGGACCTTCAGAAGAGCAATCAGTGCTCTTAACCACTGAGCCTGTGACAGAAATTCTTTTTTTTTTTTTTTTAAAGATTTATTTATTTATATGAATACACTGTAGCTGTCTTCAGACACACCAGAAGAGGGCATTGGATACTATTATAGATGGTTGTGAGCCACCATGTGGTTGCTGGGAATTGAACTCAGGACCTTTGGAAGAGCCGTCAGTGCTCTTAACCGCTGAGCCATCTCTCCAGCCCGTGACAGAAGTTCTTAATGCATTGGTTTAGTAGTGCAGGATAAGTTTTAAAAACTGACCTTTGACAGGCAGATTTCTGAGTTCGAGGTCAGCCTGGTCTACAGAGTGAGTTTCAGGACAGCCAGGGTTACACAGAGAAACCCTGTCTTGAAAAACCAAAAAAAAAAAAACAAAAAAAAAAAACCCTGATCTTTGAGATGTGCATGTGCACGAGTTAAGAAGTCCTCTCTAAGGATGTGCCTCACAGAGACTTGATGTGCCAGGGTGGGGGGAATACCCAAGGGGGTCCCCACCCACTCAGGGGGGGGGAAAGGAGATGGGAAATGGGAGAAGGCTTGTGGGAGGGGGTGACCGGGAGGGGGACAGTGAGCAGAATGTAAAGAGAATAAGTAAATAATAATGATAATAATAATTAATAATAATAATAATGAGTCCTCTTTAGCTGCAACATAGATTTTTGTTTTTGTTTTGTTTTGTTTTGTTTTTCAAGACAGGGTTTCTCTGTGTAGCCCTAGCTGTCCTGGAACTCACTCTGTAGACCAGGCTGGCCTCAAACTCAGAAATCCACCTGCCTCTGCCTCCCAAGTGCTGGGATTAAAGGCGTGTGCCACCATTGCCCGGTCTGCAACACCATTGTTAATAATAATAATAATAATAATAATAATAATAATAATAATAATAATAAAAGTCTTCTTTAGCTGCAACATAGTTTTCAGTTTTCAGCCTCACCCAATTAAATAACCTAACACAAACCAGAAAGCCTAGATTCCACCTCTTACCTGAAACAGTTAACTTTGTTAACGGAAAGTTCTGTGACCAGTGAGGTGACAAGGTCTGTTCACTTTTATTTATATGATATGTAGCACTTCCATAGAGGGTTAGGTTTTCCCCTTAATGCAAAGAGTATGTTGCCGAACCCACCTACAGATCCGCCTAGAGAGGGCCCACTGGCCAGTCTGGCCTGCCTCCATGCTCTTGCTCTTCTTCCCCATCCTGAGACAGGGTGGGTCAGGATACTCACTCTGCAAGACTTAAAAACCCATCACACAGATGTCTCTCTCTCTCTCTCTCTCTCTCTCTGTGTGTGTGTGTGTGTATGCACATCTTGCTGGCCCACCCTCTTGCCAGACTTCAACCGTCTCTCTAAGGCTCTGTTTCAGAGATGAGGAGGAGTTTGTGGGAACAGTGGGAACACTTTCCTGGCCTCCGCACTGCGGTCAAAGCCAGCCATACTGCTGGAGCAGACGAACAATAAGATTCTCCCTGCATTGACAGGGGCTCTGCAGAGAAAAGATTCCCAGCCTGAGGAGTTGGTCATAGGACCGCAAGCAGGGTGGCCCCTTCCAACTATCCATCGGCTGGTGCTGAGGCCTTCACAGATTGCTTATATGTCCCTGGGTCCTCGTCCCCATGAATACCAGGCCTTGATCCAATGAAATGTTCACAGCCCTGCTTTCTGCCCATGGACTTCTGAGGTCCCGTGGACTTCTGGGATGACCTCAGATACCCTCAGTTAGATCCAAGTTTCCAGTTAAGTGTCCAGGGCTCTTCCTGACTGGCTGGCGGGCCAGACTAAAGGAGCAGAGTGTGAGGTTAACTCCTCTATCAGGAGAGAGAAGGAAGCAGCTTGCTGGGGGACACACATAGACATACAGGATTACACACACAGACACACACACACACGTATATGGTTAAAGACATACACACAGAATTATATACAAACACAGACATTCCACAGGATACATATACACAATTAAAGGCATACATACAGGACTACACACACACAAAAAAAACACATACACACACTCACACACACTCACACTTGCATGCACAGATACAAATGCACGTGCACACAGTTAAAGACATACACACAGGATTTTCTTTTGTATATTTCTAACATCTGTAATGTCAGGTATAAGTTGCCTGTGTCCCTTTGGTGACAAAAGTGGCTGGCCTAAATGACTCCAAAGTGAGTGTGCAAGGGGCAGATAGCACTGTCAGGGTGTTTGGTTCTTGCAGGTACTGTTCTCAAGCTAGGCACCTCAGGCTGAGGTGAAACCTTTCCAAGTCTTGGAACTGTGGCCCTACCCTGTATAACTAAGGACTATGTCCCCCGAAGTGGTCCAGTGCCAAACCAAGGAGTGGAAAGAGGGGAAGAGAGAGAGGCAGTGAGCAGCCCCTCCCTNGGCTTGTCAGAGCTGTTTGAGCCTGTGGTGCTGAGGATCATTTGGGGGAGGGGAAGGGGAGCGGAGGGGGGAGGGGAGGGGGTTAAAGCGACATCACTTTCCTCTTCTGAGAAATACCCATTCCTTTCTCCATGCTCTGCCTTGTTAACACAGGACCTCAATGTCATCTTGTGGTGGAAGTCTCTGCCATACCCCGGCGACACTTCCCAGTGTTTATGCCACTTGGTGACCTGGGCTCTGAAGGCTGGTCTGCCCTATTAGAGCTCTTTATTTCAGAGACATAATATGTCCTAAGTGATGGGATGCTACTTTCAAAATCACAAAAGGGTCACCGTCTGCCATGTTTGTCCCTCGAGAAACACACATATTCACTGACAGGCCTCATGAGCACAGCAAGGAACTAATGTCTCTAGCCAGCAGCAGCTGCTCAGGCTAGCCTGCAAGTGGGTCCTTCCCAGGTGAGCATGGACATCATGGAGCTCTGATGACATTGCCAGAGACCAAAGTAAACCAGATGAGACCCAGCACAGTGGGCCCAGCTCAGCGTGCCAGGCTCCTAACCCCCCAGAGCATGGAGAACCCACATTTACTGTTCACAGCCCAGTGGTTGAGACAGTTCTGGTTTTGCTTTATTCTGCTCTGCACTAGTAAATATCCAAGACAGCTATGAGTCTGGAAGGTTTCTGATTGCAAACCTCTGAAAATGCAGACCTGGCTCTGTTCCCTCAGGAGTGTGGTAACTGAAGGCAAAAGCTCTCCAGGCAGGCCATCATGAGACAGGGCCTTTGAGGATGCCAGTGGAAGACTTCTCAGAAGGAAGGGAAAGATTTGCTACTGGGAATTGCAGAATCATGAACACATAGTTTAGCCCTGTCGCCACGCAGTGGGAAGCTGAAGGCAACCCGCAGTAGCCAGTGGCCTGGTGGAGTTTCCCAGCAGCAGGCTGAAGGTGCATCTTGGCTTCTTTTTACTGTGAGGAAAGAAAGAAAGAAAAAAGGAAAGAAGGAAGGAAAGAGAAGCCTGCTAAAGGAAAAGGACAGACTCTGTAAGTTGTCCCATTAACCTCCGTGTGAGCTTGCACACACTTCTAGCATGTCTCTGGAGGTCCAGTCTTGCATTCTCATGTGCCCTTTCTGTAGTCCACATTGGTCATGTCTGTGCTGATGTGACTCGTTCAGAAACTTTCCTGATTCCTGTGATTTGAAGTCAACCCATTAAAGGAAAGATACCCCTAAAAGTCTTTGAGATTACCCCTTTTCTAACTTGGGCTTCCGCTGGCATGGTGAGGACTTGCACCCACAGCTTTCTACAGAGCCTACTGATTGGGTGCACCATCTTTCTGAAGGACCGTCCATGTTTTAAAAATATTCATTAACACACACACACACACACACACATATATATATATGAAGATTATTTTATGTATGTGAATGTTTTGCCTTTCTGTCTGTGCACTAAATGAGTGTAGTGCTCATGGAGGCCAGAAGGGGGGACATCAGAGCCACTTTGTGGAGGCCTGGAATTGAACTTAGGTCCTCTGCAAGAGTGCTGGACTGTGTGTTAGGTCCTACATGGGTGCTGTTAACCGTGCCACATCTCACCTCCACCCCCCCATCTTTTTCACACACACACACACACACACACACACACACACACACACACACATCTTAAAAAAAGAATTATTTGTATGTGTGTGTATTTGTCATTGTGGGCATGTGGCGGTCAGAGGAAAACTTGCAGGAGCTGATCTTCTCCTTTCACCATGAGTACCAGGGACTGAACTTTGGTTTGGCAGGTTTGGCGACAGGCATGACCTTTTGTGAGACTGAGAACTGTTGAGGCCGGAGCTCCAGTCAGCCAGCGTGAGAGGTGGGAGGAGCAGGTAAGTCCCTCAGTTACACGGATCTGACTGGCGGACCTTGTGCACACCGGGATCCGTGCCGCAGGTGCCATCCCCTTTCTGGTATTTTATAGAATTGCGAAGGCTAAAGCTTAGGATTCTGTTTCCAGGCCACGACACATTTAGCTGACACTGTCTTGGCTTGTGGAGTGATGAATATAGTCCGGAAACCGATATCAGAGCCCAGGAATGGCTGCAGTGACCACTGGGACCTTGTGCCTCTCTCCACAGTGGAAGAAAACAAGAGCGAGTTCATGTGAGGGGGGAAAATTACCTTGTAGATGCAGACTGCTCACTGAGTTATGTGATGAAGGGTGTGCTCAGGTGCTTAGGGGAACAAAGCACTCGCTCGATTTAATCCTCCACCTCACCAACTGCTCCTGGATCCGGTGGGCGTGAGGGTGGGACTTCACTTTGTGAAATTAACTCCTTCACCAGAGAACTGGAGAAGCCTGAGGTCCAACACGCTGTCTCTAAAGCACCCTCCCAAGGAGGAGACTGGGCAAGCTTAGCTGAGAGTGAAGTCCCGGCTTTGCAAGGAGGCCAGGCAGGTGAGCTACAAAAGGACCTGGAGCCAGCACAGTCTATTGAGGCTTTCACTGAGGCGGAATGAAAAATGCATTGTGTCCCAGGTAACATGAGCCCTGGCAGGAAACCTGAGCTCCACTCCTAGTCTTTCATAGTATTTTTCCCCCTACACAGGGTTTCTCTGTTTTGCCCTGACTGTCCTGGAATTCATTCTGTAGACCAGGCTGGCCTCAAACTCAGAAAGTTCTGCCTGCCCCTGCCTCTGCCTCCCTAGTACTGGGACTAAAGGTGTGTCCTAAAGATGAGCCACTATTGTCAGGCTCACCATATTTTTAAAGACATTATGTAAACCAGGCTGACCTCCAAGTGCTGGGATTAAAGGCATACCCCTCCCCCCCCCAGTCTTCACCACTGAGCACAAAGTCCGCAATTAACTTGATGTATGACCCTTATCATGTTGGAACAGATTCCTTCTAGCCCCAGTTTGTTGAATCTTGAGATGGTGTTCAATTGTTCCTAGTGGTGGTTCTTTTCTTCTTCTTCTTCTTCTTCTTCTTCTTCTTCTTCTTCTTCTTCTTCTTCTTCTTCTTCTTCTTCTTCTTCTTCTTCTTCTTCTTCTTCTTCTTC
>NC_034596.1:105494098-105506069 GCF_900095145.1 Mus pahari | reverse complement strand
CACACACACACACACACACACACACACACACACACACACGCCTGGCTCTCATCCCTGCTTCTTCTGTTTCAGTTGAGATGAGTGTGCTTGGCCCCTTCATTCTGAGTTCCATTACTGTCCTTCAGCTGTGCAGTCAGGTAAAGGCTGACCTGTGCGGCTCCAGGTTCCAGACCAATGTCAGGCAGGATGGCAGCTGAGTGAACTTAATCAGTCCACTCGTACCTTTTGTCAGCGTTGGCCCAGAAAGGCACGGCTGACTGTATAGACTGTCATCAGTGCACCCAATCAGTTGCATGGCCACTTCAGGGGCCCAGGCTGCACTTTGGGTCTACACAGTTGTACAGCCACAATCAGGTGGGGTTGCTTGTTCAGAGTCAGTGCATGAAGACGAGGCCGTCTGCAATCGTTAACTTTGATTGGAGTAAGAAACGCCTAGAGGCCAGTAGGGCACAGCTTTGGGCATGTCTTCGAGGTGTTTCCAGAGAGGGTTCACTGAGGAAGGAGGAGCATCTCTGCAGCGAATGGTACCATTTAATGGGGGCTGCAGCAGACAGAATAAAATGGGGAAAGGAGTGCAAGAACCCATCTCTGTTTCCTAATCGACAAGACAGGAGAAAGCACCCTCAGGCTCTGGCTACCGTGTCTTCCTCACCAGGATGGATCCTCCCATCCTGTAAGCCGGAATCCTCTCATTTTTAAATTGCTCTCTGCCAAGTGTTTTGCCATGATGGGGAAACAAACTAATAGACTACATCTTTGAGAATTTGCCTCCTGTAATAGTTTGTATATGCCAGGGAGTGGCGCTATTAGAAGGTGTGGCCTTCTTGGAATAGGTGTGTCACTTCATCTTTAAGACCCTCATCCAGCCGGGCGTGGGGGTGCACGCCTTTAATCCCAGCACTCGGGAGGCAGAGGCAAGTGGATTTCTGAGTTCGAGGCCAGCTTGGTCTACAGAGTGAGTTCCAGGACAGCCAGGACTATACAGAGAAACCCTGTCTCAAAAAACCAAAAAAAAAAAAAAAGACCCTCATCCTAGCTGCCTGGAAGTCAGTATTTCTAGCAGCCTTCAGATGAAGATGTAGAACTCTCAGCTCCTCCTGCACTGTGCCTGCCTGGATGCTGCCATGCTCCCACACCTTGATGATAATGGACTGAACCTCTGAACCGGTAAGCCAGCCCCAATTAAATGTTGTCCTTATAAGAGTTGCTTTGGTCATGATGTCTGTTCACAGCAGTCAAACCCTGACTAAGACACCTCCCTCCCGGTTCCCTAACGCCATACCTGCTGGAAAAGTGCCTGGGGCAGAGATGAGCCTTCGGATGCTGATGCTGGAGAAAACACGGTAGTGGTGGAGGCAAGTCTTTCCACCAAGGAGCTGGCTGTTGCACAAGTGAGCCATGTAAGAGCTCAGCACTGCTGCCTGCTTGTGGCAGTGAACACTCAACGGTGTAGACACCATTTGTACTGAGTCCAGGCTAAGCCTACCTCCTGGCTGGGTCCTCCATATAGGCCCTCAGTGGCTGGGCACAGGCTGACTGCACAAGAAGGACTGTCTCACACACCCTGTTATTGGCTTCCTCTTCTGCAGTAGACGCCCCTGGGGTGACAATTGTGACAAATGTAGTCACCGTTACGCCAGTGAGAGAATCTCATCCTCTCTCCCTCTTCTCTGGGTACCTCATCAATCTTCCTATTTTGTTTTAAGTTTTAGCAACTATCATGAACCTGTACACAGGCCTACTATAGTCTCAGCCCGGATATGAAGTGGAAAATTAAGGGTCCTTTTAAAAGTCAGTTATATTGGATGGTGTTTTGTTGGGACAAACATGGAAAGGAATGTTTTCTTGAAGTGGTCTCAGGTGAAGAACTAAGACAGTGACATAAGGACACAGGTGAAGGACTAAGACAGTCTCATAAAAGAACATTTAGCTAAATAGACACAAGTGAAAGGATGTTCTGCTAAAGCAAGCTCGTGAAAGGACACGTAATGAAGGATTCTTTACCAATGACACACATGTATTGGTCTGGTCTGTCTTAACACTGTGTAGCTGAGCTCCACATGTCGGAACTCCATAGAAACACACCAAATGCGTTCTGGTGCTGTGCTGCAGTTTCCTGCAGCTCCCGAAGACCCCGGCTGATTGGCAGAGTGGTGTCAGCTGAGACAGACTCACGTGCCGAGGCAAGAGCCATGGAGAGACTCTGGTATCCACCTGGTAAACGCAGATATCACACATAGTTCACCACTTGAGCTGACAGAGCAAGACGAGATCAGGGTCCTCCTCCAATACTGTCTGCAGAGAAATGAAGCGGGAGCACCAACTGCCTATTCCACAGAAGACCAACATGCAGTGGCAGCCTCCCTCACCCCTCTCTTCTAGATGAGCTTCATAATGACCCTCAGGGCTTACCTTCCCTGAGCATCTCCTTAAGACTGAAAGCACAGGGGACCACAGAGGTCTGAGAGCACCGTGGGGAGGGCAAAGCACAGGGAAGACCAAGGCAGGTGTCCTCCAACATCCTAAACTGTGTGATGTCATTCTCTATTTTTCTGTCTCTCCCTAACCCCCAACCAGGAGTCGGCATCATGTCTACAGGATCAAAGGATGCCCTGGGATCAGGTGGTGTGTTTTCTCAGATCAAAGTCTCACGTTCTGAGAGGCTAGGATCCTGGAACCTTGGGTAACCCCCAGGCTATTCGGAAGCTCAGACAAAATGGTTGATGGGGCAGCACTAAGCAATGACAGAGGTTTTTAATGCATTTGCAGGAAGCAAGATGACTCATGCTGAGAATTCAGCAAGCACTCAGGAGGCGGAGGCAGGATTGTCTCAAGTTTGAGACCAGCCTGGGGTACATAGTCAGATTTTATCTTAAAAAAATACAAATTATAGTAATAAAAATAGAATTCTCTTGCAGCGTTGACTATTTCCTGCCTTTCTATATGGAATTTTGTCCCTATTCTGAACTGGCTTTCTTTTTTTTTTTCTGTTCTGTTCTTTTCCAAGTCAGAATCTCTATGTAGTCTGGCCATCCTGGAACTCATTCTGTAGACCAGGCTAGCCTCGAACTCAGAGATTCATTTGCCTCCCGGGTGCTGGGATTGAAGTTGTGTGCCACCACTTGTAGAAGTTATGCCTGTTTCTTCCTTTCAGCTCCAAGCTCCAAGAATTAAGATTCAGACTCTAAATATATTTACAAGGAACTTGACTATATAGCTAGGCTCCTTCACATCTTCCTGGACCAATCTCCCACCTGACTCTATCCCAGAATTCTTTCTCCTCCCAGATGTCCCACCTCCCATTTCCTGCCTAAGCCATAGGCCAGAGGCTTTTTCATGGACAGATAATACATCCATACAATACACAAGATATTTTCTCTACAACCACTGCCTGGTTTGAACTTTCATTCTTAAAAAAAAAAAAAACAAAGCAAAACCTTTTTTTTTTTTTTTTTTTTTTTTTCGAGACAGGGTTTCTCTGTATAGCCCTGGCTGTCCTGGAGCTGGCCTTGAACTCAGAAATCCGCCTGCCTCTGCCTCCCGAGTGCTGGGATTAAAGGCATGCTCCACCCTGCCTGGCCTTCTTCCTTCTGTTTAAAGTCACTACTGTGGATAAAGCATGGAGACCCAAGGGCAGCCCTGGGTGAACTGGACCCTGGGGTTCTGGGTGTCTGTTCCAAGGGCTCCTGTTCATCTATCTGGAGGTATGTTTGTTTCATTTGGGGAGAACAGTTATCATTCATATATATACCCATGTAGCCAGAGAGTAGGATGCAAAAGACAGGGGGAACATTGGGATTAGCATACGGGAGAAACTATTGACAGTAAGACTGGACCACCACAGTGGCTGCCTGTCACCAGGCAGAGCAAATGACTCATAAAAGGTCACCATTTTTCAGGATGTGGCCGTTGAACCTCTGGGCCACTTCTTTGTTTCCAAGTCTAAACCCCAGTCATTAGCTAACTTATAGTCTAGGGACAGGAAGTGGATATTTCAGGAGCTGTCAATCTGTCACAACCACCCAGCTTCACCCTTAGAGTGTGAGAGCCACTCTGCATATAAGCAAATGAGCAGATTATCAGGATAAAGCTTTATTTACACCACACACAAGGGCTACACTTGAGTCCTGCCCTGGGTGTGAATATTATTACAACATTGTAATATTGTAACTTTAGGGACCATTTGTTTACATTCTTTTTGGCACATTTGTATATTTTCCCTGCACATACATGAAGGGTGATGGATGCACACACATGGTGTCAGAAAAGAGCAATTTCAGCATCATACAAAGGAACACATGAACGATGTGGAAGTAACTTGGCAAGGCAATTTCTTTTTATAAAATGGGTGCATGGGCCAGAACCCAGACCAGGCTAGCAGCACAGATGGCTGGGGTGGCCTCTGTCCCTTACCCCCAGCGTTGGTGATAACTGTGTCTCATTCCTTTGGTGGGAGCTCTACTTCACAGTCAGTTGGCTAATCAGTGAGAAGGGTTAGACGGAAGTTCAGGAAATACAGGTCCTTGAACTACCCTTAAGGGAAAAAAAAAATCATTTCCCATATACGCGCCGATGCCTGCAAAGGCCAGAAGAGGGCGTCAGAGCCGCTGGAATTGGAGTTCTAGGTGGTTGGGAGCCATCAGATGTGGGCGTCTGGAACTGGACTCTGGAAGAGAGGCTGGTGCTGCTAACGGCTGAGGCAGCCCTCAGTCCTCCAGACCTCCACCTCGCTCTTCACTGAACCTGGCCTCACCCTCTCGCTAGCCATCTCCCAACCCTGTTTTTATTTTTCTTGGGTAATGCTCCAGTTGTACAGGCCAAGAGTAAGCTCCTGGCTGTCCTCCCAAGTTCTTGGTTTACAGCCATGAACCGCCATACCAGACTGCAACATGCCCCACCCCCACCCAGGAGTCTCTGTCGTTCCTGTTAGCAATTCATTCTACAGAGTGCTTCAACAGAGTGCAACATCTGCTGAGCCCACACATTGTCAGACGGCACAGTCCCCACCCCCACACACAGGTGGCTTCCTCAGACCCTTCTGTGAACCCATGAGGCTGACTGTTCCCAGGAGTCAGGCAGGAGCTGCCATTGATCTGTGTCCCTTAGTCGCCTGGGTGACATCCAGCATCCATTTCTGGTTCTCCTTTGAGTCTTTGTCCATTCACAAAAGAGGACAAGTTAATATGCTCTCATGAGACTGAGGATTGCTGAGAGCACTCTGGAGGAGCAGGAGTGAAGGCCATCGAGCATGCTTTCTGTGGCTTACACCAAGGAACAATGTGGAGTCCACTGCCAGGGTGGTGTGTGTGTGTGAGTGTGTGTATGTACATATGTGTGTGTGCATGTGTGCATGCATATATGTGTGCATGTGTGCAAGCATATATGTGTGCATGTGTGCAAGCATATGTGTGTATGCATGCATGTGTGTGTGCATATGTGTACAGTCATATATGTGTGCATGTGTATGCATATGTGTGTGCATATGTGTGCAAGCATATGTGTACATGTGTGCATGCATGTGTGTGCATGTGTGCATGCATATATGTGTGCATGTGTACAAGCATATATGGAGTGTGCGTGCATATGTGTGTATGTGTGCGTGCATTTGTGTGTGTATGTGTGCATGCATATGTGTGTATATGTGTGTAAGCATGTGTGTGTGTGTGTGTGTGTGTGTGTGTGTGAAGCTAGAGGCCACTTCCACCAAGGGAAGACAGGGCTTGTGGGCAGTTTCTAGAAGGAGAGGCGTCCAGAGGTCACTGTCCTTGTCATCACACAAACATAGGGTCCTTTCTGCTGTAGGGTTCTCATCCTGGCTCTGCTGCAAAAAATTGGAGTTCAGATCCACTGCTGAACTGCAGGCTCTCCCGATTTTGAACTCAGCAAATGTAGCTTTCTCTTGTCTTGCCTGCGCATCCCAGGGCAGGGTGCACAAGCAGAGATATTTCCTGAAAACCTTCTGTTTTTTTTTTCTTCTGGGTTTTAACTGACTGGTGACATATAAGCAGAAATCCCTGTGTTTGATGGAGGAAACCTGGGCAGCCAGGGCATTTGGCCACATCTTTAGCTGTACATTCCATGAGGAGAGGCAAGGGCAGACGACCACTGGAAATGGACATAGAGTTATCGCTATGTCCCTGAGCCCCGCCCCCACAGGACCTCCCAGATCCGATGTCTTAGGTAGCCTGTGCATTAGAAACCCCCATGGCTGATCACTTTATCATGCCTCAGAGTCCTGCTCAGCATCCATAAAGCTGACTCAGTCCACAGTGATGGCTAGAGCTCTCTGGATCTGCAGAGAACCTTCCAGATCTCTCCACTGACATGAAGATGGTCACTGAGGTCTGTCAGTGAAAAACAGGCCCAGATCAACAGCCTTGAGCACAAGCCCTTATGACTGCCCAGCGGGGCTGTGGCTCTCTATACTTCTTAGCTTTATTAGCTCATCCACCCGACACAAGCAGAGCCTAACCATCAGGCATTGCCTATTTGGCTTGGCTTCTACTTACCAAAGAGGCAGAGACAGGGCCCTTTCATCCCTGGGAAGCAAGAGGTCAACATGTCAGGGCTTTGAAGTTATGGTCTAAAGCACTTGTGACGTGGGAGTCTTCCATCTCAACCGCACCTCGCAGGGCCAACCATGCTGCATGCGGGTGGATGGCTCAGGAGAACCCTCCCCCCTTTGCTTCTCAGATCATTGAGACCATACATTAAGAGCCTCCATCCATTCACAGATGTTTATAGAAGCATGGTCCTAACCGGCACTTCTGTTTCATTTGTCACAGTGCCACTTTGGCCCTTGAACATTTTCCTTTGGTGTTATAGGGTACTTTCAGACTTGGGACCATGTCAGGCTCCACCTCTGACGCCCTTACTGGAAGGCTTGACTCACCAGGAAAACTGAGCCACACTATTCCAAACCATTGTTTTAATTCAGTGGCTTGGTTTTCAAAGTGGGGTTGTTTAAGTGGTTCCCCTTTTCCCTTCCTTTCTTCCTTATTCTGTCCCTTTAACAGTGATCCTCATGCACTCCTGTTCCACACAATGACTCTTGGCTCCAGGCTTTGTTGGAACTGCTGTGCTTTGCATGCAACTGAAGGCCTGGCCCCATTATCCCACAGAATGCCCAGTACGCACTGTTCTCATGGACCCACATGGGCTTTGATGTCCACATCCTCTTTGCTCAGACATAGGAATCAGGAGGTGGCTGAGCAAGGCTCTCTGTTCTCATCTCAGTTACCCGGATACAGACAGTTTGCTTTTATCCTCACTTTCCTCACGTTCAGACTGAGTTAGTCATGGCCAGCTTTCAAAAGTAATAAAGGAAAATTCCAAAAGCAAATATCCCATGGGTTTTAAGCTGCTCTGGGGCTCCGATAGCACAATGAAATCTCCCACTATCTTTCCTCCATCCTACCTGGTTTGTTAACCTTTTGTCCATTCTGTACATATAACCTGTCCTAACTATGGGTGATGCCTCAATCATTAGTCTGTGTCAACATCTTAGTGTGTGGGTTTACAACACTTTTATCCCAAGGATCGTATCATAACAGGCTCTGAGATCTTAGCACTACTGACACCATGTTAGAGACACCATTCTGACCTTAAACCCAGCATATAGGCTCCAATGAGTGCCAAAGTGGGACCAAAAATCTAATCCATCAAAAACCTAATCCACAGTTCCAGGACCCAGGAAAGTCCCTAAATGAACAAACCCTGCCTTTTGGCTTCTCACTAACAGTTCTCGTTAAGTGAAGTGTGTCAACCAGAATGTGTTTTTCATACATAAGAGATAAAGAACAATGAAGCCTGAGGCTACATGATTTGGGCAAGTTCACCATTCGGCTGCTGGCTGGAAGTCTAGACTTTCTCTTTGGCTTTGAGAGAGTCATGTGTTTTGAGTCAGTGTTTGATGCAAACTACTCTTTTTTTAAAAAAAAAAATTCTAAAAAAAAAAAATTCTGATAAACTGTCAATATTAACAGCCAAGTAAACAGTGCCAAAGAAAAGAGCTGACCTTGAAGACACTGTGTTATTCAGGGTTATCTAAAGGGACAGAAATGACGATGAAGGAATGATTTGTTAGTGTGAGCTACAGTCTATGTCCCAGTTAACCCAACAGTGGCTGTCTCTCCATGGAAAGGCCAAAAAATAATACTGCTGTTGTTCAGTTAACAACAGTTCAGGCTGGATGTCTCAGCTCATTGTCAATCGTTGGAACCCCAAAGAAGTTGGTTCTAGAACCAATGAAGGAATGCCTCAGCAGCAGAGTAGATGAACTTGTCATCTGGAGCAAGGGCAAGCAGGCCAAAAGTGAAGACTTCCTGTTCCACGCCCTTTTATGTGAGCTGCCACCGGGTTTAGGTGGGGTTTCCCACCTCAGATGATGCAATCAAGAAAATCCCAACACAGGCAAGCTGAACTGGTTGGATTCAGTTGATTCCATTTAGTTGACACACAGATGTAGTCAAACTGTCAACTGCAATTAGTCACCACAAACAGGAACTACCCAGTGGTCACACCTTTTATCCCAGCGTGCTGGAGGCAGATTCAACCACATTCCTGTGTGTTTCGGGGCAGTCTGGTCTACATAGTGAGACTCTTCACACACACACACACACACACACACACACACACACACACACACACACACACACAGCAACTGTCCCCAATTAAACACAAAGAAAACATGATTTTAAAAATAGAGCCACAGGGGCCGAAGAGAAGGCTCAGCAGTTAGAAGTAGATATTGCTTTTGCAGGGGACCTGAGTTCGATTCTCAGCATCGTGTCAGGTGGCTAAAAACCAGCCGTAACTCCAGCTTTGTAGCACACCCCCTCTTCTGGCCTCTTTGGGCACCCACATTCACGTACACTTTGCCGGCACATAAATAAAACAATATTTAAAGGTAGAAATGGAACATTAGCGGGCCATAAGATAACTTCATCTAGCTTTCTCTACATGTGTGTGGAGTCTCTGCAGAAAAAAGGAAAGGGGTGGATAAAATATTACAAGCAGAATGACTGAGTCAGCCCAAAAAATTTTTAAAAATGAACACGGTTAGAAATGTAAGATGCGAAATGAAGCCCGAGAATGGGAAAATAAAGAAACCAGCTCACACGCGAAGCCAGATACAGAAATGCTCGGATGTGCACGGATGGAGAGACTGCCCTTCCAGCACAGTATGAAGCAAGAACTCGGGAAGGACTGCAGAAGACGCGACACCAGGATGTGCCCCGGGTCTGCCGAGAGAGCACGGCAAGAACGGTAAGTCGCAGGGCTTGCATGATTCTGTGAGACTGTGTGCTGGCTGTCATCTGTCATCCCAGCACTCAGAGATGGAAGCAGGAGAATTGCCATGAGTTCAAGTTCAGTCTGGAAGAGCTTCGGCCTCGCCTGGCAACAAAATGAGATCTTATCTTCAAAATCCAATTTTGATAATCCCAGTACTTGGGAGACAAGCTTTTAAAGCCAGTGTAGTCTACCCAAGAGCCTCTCTCAGAACACTTCAAAACAAAACAAAACAAATAAACAAAACCCAAGCAACCAACCAACAATCAGCAAAAATAACCAGTGCTTCCAGCAGGCTAGACATTGCTCTCTTCACAACCACTTATACTTACACTTAAAATGAACTATATTCTCATTAAAAATTTGGGGATACACACAGAGCAGTGGTAACACATGCCTTTAATCCCAGCACTTGGGAGACAGAGGCAGGTGGATCTCTGAATTAGAGGCTAGACTGGTCTGTACAGTGAGTTCCAAGACATTGGGCTACACAGAGAAACTCTGTCTCAACAACAACATCAAAATCATAAAAATAAAAGAGAGATAGAGCTAGATCGGTTGACTTAATCTTATAATCCAAACACCCAGGAGGCTTCATTAGCAGAAAGTGGGTGAGGTCTGGGCTTCCCTTACACCTAATCCTTAACTTACTCCTCGCTGTCCTATGGGTACCCAGAGCCCGGAAGGAACATACCTGGGAGAGGACCTGAGTCCGCCACTAGGGGGCGAAACCAGCTCAATGAACGAATAGTTGCGCCTGTGCGTGGTTTTCTCCTCTGGTTTCCAGGGGCTGCAGCTTTGGGATCAAGACCTAGCTTCCTTTTCCTCAAAGGACCCCGGGACTTTCGGAGAGTCTAGATGAGTTTCTGCAGCTCACGATATCCAGGGCCATTCTTAAGGCACCGAGTGCCCCCCACCCCACCCGTGCAAATCCCGGGCCCACTGCCTTACAAAGGATCTTGGATCCCAGAAATCTGTCTGGGGGCCAGCAATCTGAGGCACAGTCTCTTAAACAGAAGGAACCTAGACACACGTTGTCAAGACAACACCCTGAAGGAGCCCCAGAGTTTAATAGCAGGGGGTTGATGGATCTGCCATCGGCCATCAAGGACTCTGCTGCGTCATCCTACTCTTTCTTGCTAAAGCAGTCTTTGCAGATTGTCTTCTAACGGCGAAGAAAACATGGATTGTGCTGCTTTGGTGACTCCACGCATAACCCAGCTTCTGCTCTGTCCTGGGCTTGGTCCCTTTTCCCCAGAGCAAAGCAGGAGGGGATGGCCCTGGACTGACCGGCCACCTCAGTGTTGGCTAACTTTCCTGGGTAAGATGGGGCTCCTCTCCTCGGGTTAGCTTTCTTCCTTCTGCCTGATGCCCCATATCTGTTAGGATGGGAAAGATCCCATTGGTTTAAAACTGGCAACAACAACAAAAAGTTTGTATGTTTATTTAGGGGTGTGTGTGTGTGTGTGTGTGTGTGTGTGTGTTCACACACCAGTGGAGGTCTGAGGATTCTCTCCTTCTACCATGTGGGTTCCTAGGATCAAATTCAGGTTGTCCGTTTGGGCAGGGAAGTGATTTTACTCACTGAGCATGTCACTGGCCCTTGTTTTGTTCTTAAATCAGTCTAGAAATCCACAGGACAGCGTAGTCCTTACCAAAGGACTCTGGAACCATCCTTAGATCCCGCTCTTCCAAATGACACCTCTGTGTGGAATGGCTGAAGTAAAACTCACAGCTTTTCCTCTGGATTCAAGGACCACAGGCTCCTGTCCAGTGGCCCCTTCCTCTCCAGCCCTGTAGGTTAGTGGGGGAGGCCGAATCCTTGTGAAGGCCCCAAGGGCTCAGGCACACCTTGGGGCTCTGGAGCAGAGCTTGCCAGGGAGTGGAGCTAGAGTCATGAACACCAGAGGGCAAGGAGGACACACAAAGCCAGTCCCGAAACCTTTGGCTTGAAGTCCTGGACGCTGACTAAGCCTGGGAATCGGCCCTCGGGCCTAGGTCTCTGACGACCATCCTGCCCCTCGAGTCCTTCCTTCAGGCTGCTCTGCCCTAGCCACAGGCAAGCTGCAGGTTCCGCCAGAGTGTGACAGTGGAATTTTCCTGGCAGATGGAGCCGTGGGAAGGAGAGTTAGAGCCAGAGAAGCTGGGGCAAAGGCTCCAGGTCTGTGTAGCCTGGACCCTCATGGTCGTGCTCTGTCTACCGAGCATTGCTCCTGCCTTTCTGGGGTGCTGACTGACTATGGGTCACCCATTGTCCTCTGTTCTCATTGTTGGCTCTTCCCTTTTCCTGGGTGTTTTGGGAGTTTCCAGTTCTCCCTACCATGAGAATCTTTATGTGTGTGATGACATGTTCTATTATTACTGCTAACATACATTTCCTCTAACAAAAGCCAGTTCAAGGTGAGGCCAGCTGCTCTGCCCCTTATTATGTGAGATATTTGGATGAGAGAAAAGCCTTCTTGTTTGAGAATCTCTGATTTTCAGTGAGCCAGTTAGGATCCCAGAAGCCTCCCCTGACAGCAGCACGCCTTAAGAAAGACAACCTGGGGGCTGGTGAGATGGCTCAGTAGGTAAGAGCATCTGATTGCTCTTCCGAAGGTCCGGAGTTCAAATCCCAGCAACCACATGGTGGCTCACAACCATCCGTAACAAGATCTGACGCCCTCTTCTGGAGTGTCTG